>NC_066396.1:15286796-15526796 GCF_013377495.2 Cygnus atratus | reverse complement strand
TCAAATTATATAGAGACCTTGCCTCTCACAGTTGCAAACTCCCTGTTGGTTTTTGTTTGTTTGTTGGTTTGTTCGTTTAAGTACACATTGAAGAAGTGTTCAACACTTTTCAAAAGCAAACTTCCTTCGTACACAGAGGCACTGAAGGAGGCTTTTTCTTCATGACACCTGATGCTCAAGGGTGCTAAGGAATGAGGTCTTACGGATTCCCGGGAGGACAGACACATTCAATTGCACTATAGCCTAGCAGCACTGTAGTAAAAAGGACAGAGCTCTGAACCCAGCAGAAGCAATAACAACCTCCCTTCCTCCCTACCTCCCTCTCACAGCCTCCACTTCAGCAGTAGCACTTCAGTCTTTTCTTCCCATTGTCCCTTCAGATGTTTCTGTAAACCCAGACAAAAGTCATTGTTCTGAATTTATGCGGCCCAGATTTATTTTGCCCACTGAGGACATCTGAGCAGCCATTACTTCATCCAAGTAAGGGTGGGGTGAGAGGATTTTGGATTCACTGCAAAGAAATTAAGAGTTTGCACACAGTACCCAAAACGGAAACAAACCTGTCCCCAAATAGCACATTTTGTACAATAAATTAACTGCAATTACAGTTTTCTTTGAAGTATAGAAAAAAATAGAGAAAATGACAGATTGTTCCACATTGAGACATGATGGGAGTTACCTCTACCGAGAGGCCTGTAATGTCTCTGCAGAACTTACCAAGCGCTGACTAATAATGTCTCCTAAATGTTCATTCATTCCACTGGCAAGTCCTTAGGTTTTTTACTATCAAGCCTTTCTAATAGAATCATAGAATGGTTTGGGTTGGAAAGGACCTTAAAGATCATCTGGTTACAACCCCCCTGCTATGGGCAGGGACACCTCCCACTAGTCATCTGAACATAACCCATTCTTCTTCCTATTTATGTATAGTACAACATTTACGGTACTCCATTTGATTTTGTAATCAGATAATTTCCTGCATTTTCCACTGTAGTTCTGCAAAAGAAGAAACTAACTATCATGTGGGAGGGAACTGCATGCAAAAAGTAGAAGTGCTTGTTTTGAAAATATTAATGCAAACACTGGAAAGCTTAATTTTCCTACCAAACACAATTTTTTACACTAGTGAAACTATGTGCTTCAATGAAATTGTTTGCAATTTAAATGCACAGGAGAGGAGAATCAGGCTATCACTCACTGCTCATCCTTTTGATCTCCAAATATTTCTTTGTAAACTCAATATATTAAAGTGTAAGCTCAAGCACAATGTAAACTAGTAACATACCCACACAAGGAACACAGTTTCACATATGTATCAAGCCATATAAGACAAAGACTTATACAACTGTAATTTGTTCAGTATATGTTCTTTGCATTCAAATATTTTTCTTATTCTATCCTGAGATTGTCACTTTTCGACATATGTTAGCATAATATAGTGACTTTCATTGTTCAGTAAAGACATACACGTTTTGCAGGATGGTTATCAACCTCAGTTGATAACCTACTTTGGTTTGTGATAAATTTTGGTTTGTGTTCAATTCCTACTTTGGTTTGTGATAAATCTGGTTGGGACTACTAGTACAGGCAATTCGAATGATAGACTTCATTTTTTAAGTACTTGGTCAGAAACCCGGATTATCTCCAGTGTTCAAATTGACATAAATTGCTGACAAAATTAAACAGCTTGCCCACTTGTAGAATTTAGGATAGTTCAGTTGGTAGGGACCAGTTGGAAGGCCACTCCAGTGAACACTTCAGGGCTAACCAAAAGTTAAAGGATGTTAATGAGGACATTATCCAAATGCCTATTGAACACAGACAGGTATGGGGCACCAACCACCTCCCTAGGAAGCCTGTTCCAATGTTTGACCACCTTCACAGTAAAGAAATTTTTCCTCACGTCTAGTCTAAACCTCCCCTGTCACAGCTTTGTGCCATTCCCATGCATCCTGTGATCAGTTCCCAGGGAGCAGAAACCAGCACCTCCCTCTCCACTTCCCCTCCTCAAGAAGATGCAGGGAGCAATGAGGCCATCTCTGAGCCTCCTTTTCTCCAGGCTTGACAACCCAAGTGTCCTCAGCCTCTCCTCACAGGGCATGCCTTCCAGTCCTGTTACCACCTTTGCTACCCTCCTCTGGATGCCTTCAAGGACCTTAACAACCTGTTTATATTGTGGAGACCAGAACTGTACATTAAATTCAAGGTGAGGCCACACCAATGCTAAATATTGTGGGGAGGTTAACACCAATGTGTCCCTGTCCTCTGGCAGACACCTCCTGGCGAACATGGTGAGGCAGCCACCATGGCATCTATTTTCCACTCGTCAGTAATCTGAAGGTGAAAATCTCAGTACTTTCCCCACCTCTCCCAGACAGTGCATCCTGATGTTTGTTGCTGGTGTGGCACCACAAGCCTGCCTGAGGCCGCCACCTTCCCTACTCTCTCCCCATGTGCTGGAGGTGAGGTTGAATTATAAACGTGAAGAAATAGTTCTGTAAATCATTTTGGAGGAAATTCTTTGTGTTTCCTATAAAAGAAAGCTTATGCTTCAGGGAGAGGTAATACACTCCAACAGACCTCTCTCAAGTGAAAGAATTTGATTTGTTTGTGGTTGAAAAAAAAAAAAAAAAAGAGGTGATAAAGGGGCTAAGTCCCCATATAATGTGTCCTTTAGGGCAAAGTTGTTCTGAACTTTTTCCTTGGTTTCTTTTAAAGTGGGAGTTTTATGCTCCAAAAAAACAACTCTGTAGAAATGTCACATTCCTTCAAAATCTGTCTGCTCCTTGTGTGTCTTTGAGAAGTAGCTCCTGCTTTTTCTGACAAAAGGAATGTTTCACTTCTGTTAGCACTGCAAAGCCAATTACAGTGTGGAACAGGGAGCTGGATTCAGGCCATCCTTGTGCATCAGCAACAGCACTGTCACCTAATTTGCAAACACAGAACAATTATGATTGGCAAGGATATACAAGGCATCCTGGCTTTTAGATTCCAGCTTGACTGTGAAGGATTTGCAATAGAAAAAAAAAAATCTTTTGATTCTGAGAAAATGTGATCTGAAAGTCTAATAAGAAGCCACACCTACACTTATTTTTATAGCAGTAATATATGTCAAGCCAATAAAAGGCAATAAATAAGATAGAACACCAAGTAATATTCTTATAACACTGGATTTCTTCTTATGCAAAAATGAGTTTCTTGTATATGTATATGTTTATGTATTTTCAAATTTGGTTAATCAGTCAGTTATATTACTTTGGCTAACTGATCCCCTGCCTGCAGTTGACAATATGTATTTACACAGCTGTGTTCATAAATAGAAAGACTATTAGATCTCAGAAAAAAAGAAAAAGAAAAAGAAAAAAATAAAAACACAGAGACAGAGACACCGGGAAATGGGAATTACAGCAAGGGGGTAAAAGAAATAGCAGAATGGAAGGTGAAACATTTCAGAGTGGTTATGATGTTCATTGTAAAGGAATGTGTAACTGAATTCAGTTTTTGAAGGAGAAACACTTATGAAAATGCTGGCCATTACACTGTAAAACCAGAAATTACATTTATGCTTATTTTCTGCTTTTATTCAATTTCTACATTTAACTGCTTTAGATGGACAACATACACAAGGATTCAGAATCAATATCTGCATAGTTTTCCATGGTTTTTTATTTTATTTTATTTTTATTCCTTACTCTGCTGGTATCATCTTTATGGACTATTGTTTGCAAGGGGAAAATCTTTCTGCTATTAACAGAGATAACTAACAGAGGGAAATAACATAAATCAAACTGTATCTGCATTTTGCTCTGCTGATTATTATAGATTAGTGCTGCAATATTTTCTTATACTTTGGGTCAACAAGGAAAATACTTTTCTTTGAGGACAGACATACCCTGTAGCACGATATGACCACAATGGAAAGGACAACAGGATGGACAGCAGGACAATTGCACCAAGGACTCTATTAAAACTTCCAGAATCCCCAGATGGCTCGGTCCAAATCTAAAGTAGAAGTAGTGTCATGGAGTAGGCCAGACTGGCCTTCTGACAAGTCTTCTCCTGATCCTCAAATGTCTGAATACGTGGCCTCCACACTGAAAAACAACTTACTAATTTGAGCCAAAAATTTACCAACATCCTCTGTGACTGTACCAGAGAGATGAGCACATAACCCACAGTGATTAGCAAAGTGCCATGGAAGTGAGTTCATTTACAGAAGCATGTGAGTAGACACATTTTTCAGTTCTGCAGACTATGACTTAAAGGTCTATAATCTTAATTCCTGCCCATTTCCATACAAAAGGAAATACATACAATACATATACAATATGTAAATACATATACAATATGTAAATATGTAAATATGTACATAAATACAATACATACTGTATTTGCTAGTGAATACAGAACCATGACACCTAGTTTGTCTATTGTTTTCCATTTGTATTTGCTTTAGGGATTCTTTGGGATAAGTGGCTATATGTAGGCAGAAGTAAGATTCTAGTCCATCCCAGACAACCCTACAGGAGGAAGTCCTTGTTTTACATATAGATTGTAGTGACTTAATTTCAACTTTATTTTATAGTCAAGGAAGAAACAAAGAAGCAAACAAAGAAATGAAGGAGCAAATGAAGTTTAACTCTGCAAAGGACACAGGTCTTTGTAGTAATGGCTTTTATAAAATAAATTATCTAGCACCAAAACCCCTCTGTTGGTTTTTAAGTATTTTTCATTTTGCATTTGTTTTACTTGCCTGTCTTCAAGGCATTTTTCTAGTATTCTGCCCAAAACCCACAAGCCTCCATTCAGAAAGGGTCAGAAGCTACAAAATCTTTTAAGGGTAAAAAGACATCGCTTTGCTTCATACCTGCAAAGTTCCTGGTCCATATTTGCTGCTTCTGAATCACTCATTTCCTGTGGTTATTGGAACAGGAAATAAAGAATATAAAATATTTGTAACATACACCGGAATTCTTACCTATTCAAAAATGGACACTTTGTTGAATGCTTGCTGTTTTTTCAAATACTTTTCCACTATTTCTTCTTTCCCCATTTTCCTAATTTCATTGATGTTTGATCACGCTATCTGTTTTTCCTCAAGCCTTCCTGGTGGACTTTCTCACTTCCTCTCTGCTTCCCAGGTGTTACTTTCCCTTTACTTTTTCCCAGGCATTACTTTGACTCTTTCTAGTTAGCTTTAATTCTTTGATAAGACCCATGCCTGCCTGTTAGGCTGGCAGATGATGTCTGCAGTGGCTTTGACAAGCCTTGAAGCTTTTAGCTCACCCCTATTGGTATCTATCCCAACCCACCCAGTTTCAAAACAACATCACTGGCAAAAGTTTCCAAAAATTGCTGATAAAATCTGCAGGGCTCTCCAGCTCTGTGGGCCCACAGCTGGCAGGACCAGGGTCAGTGGGACTGACACTTCCCACTCGCTCACCTCTTCCAAATTGTGGTTCCTGCCCACGCGTGCTGCTTGGAGCTATGCTCCTCTCCCCCGCTGCTGCCGCCCACAGCACCACTACATGCACAAGGCACATGTTTCCTGGCTTCACACAAGCAACTGTATGGTTTCATTCCAGAGTACTTCCTGCTAGTCATAAATCTCAAAAGTCACCATCCCTCCCTCTTTAGGACCCTGCTCTGTGTGCAGCTTAATTATGTGAGGGTTTTTTTTGAAGTTGTTGGGGCTTACAGTGCTTTTATAGCACTTTATGTATTTGTTTTATTTACAAAGCACACAGATTACAGCAAATTAAATAAATTACAGCTAGGTCATCTACAGTCCCAAGGGTCACATCTCAGGCAATTGGTTGGTCAAAGCTGCTTCTTTTGTTCTGAAATGTTAGCACTTCTTTAATTCAAGACACTGGGGGATTCAGCAATTCCTGGAAGTAGCCTATACAGCCACATATCTTCCTATTGCTTATTGTTGGTATGTCACATGCAATAATGTCCTAGGCTTTGAAGCAGGGAAGGGAGAAGACTGAGAGAGGCTCCTCCATGCCCCTCAACCTCGAACCACACAATGGCTTCCCGAACAGAAAGGAGACTCCCTAGCACCAAAACCAGTCCAAAAAGGAAAAGCAACAACTTGTTTGGCAGCCTGCAACACTAAGCATATTTCTCATTTTAATTCTTGCTGTAGGTATTTGCCTGCTTGCCAAAATCTTCCTCCTTCCATCCCTAGCGACTCACACCTCTGAAAACAAAAGGGTGAGAGCACACAGTGCTGACAGGCACATTCTGGGTTTGAATTCTGGGACTTTTAGCCTGCAGCATTCTTGCTAATTTTATTATCTTGGATTCCACTGATTATGTTTGGCTCTAGGCCTCCAAAACTTTATTTTCCCCAATGCTTATTTTCACATAAATAAGGAGACAACAGGAGGCAGAAAATTTGAGTCATGGAGATCTCATATAAGCTATGAAAAGTAGGTTAAACTGGCTTTTGTGTTTCCAAAGACTGTAACCTAGCCCTTCCATTTTTGCTTTTGTTTCTGGCATTGGCTTAATCTTCTATTCATCTACAGAAGGAGCAGGGAACTCCTAGTTACACTAAGATGAAAGGAAGGTTTCATCTTCCTCCTTTTTTTTTATGATAAAGGGCTATGATTTCTATTCTCCCAAATGACAGAGAAAGTATTTCCCCTCACCCTAACAGCTTCTTTCTTCAGTTATTCTCAAACTAGAAAGAGCGTACTTAGCCTACTAGCATAATTTCATAATTTTACAAAATCGGGGGGGGGGGGGGGCAATTCTCATTGTGTGCAATGGAGAAATGATAGTGACGATGTTTACTGCTCCTACTTGAGCCACTTTAAAGTTTCATTTTTCATTCATTTTACAATGTATATAAACAATAAGATGAGGTCCTGGAAATTCCTATTTGTTGCAGCATGTAAGTACATTTAAAACACTTGTTGAATGCTCTGAAAATATTGTGCTTGCAAGAATGTCTCATTTTCAGTGGAAACATGCCTAAAGGAGCTCTCTCATCCAATAATCACAATAAAAGAGAATCTCTGAAGAGAACTTACTCTTCCTGCAGGTAGATTACTTGCTGGGAATGCCTGTGAGGTACCACTCTTGAGTTTTCAGGTGGAACCTTTCTGCACCAGAAAGGGGAGCTTTCTAAGGATGCAAGTGTTCCTTTGCTCCCAACAATGATAGTCACTTATCAGAATAAGTCACTCTTATTGGGTTAATTAAACAATATACCACGTTGCTTTAATTAAAACAGTTCATGCAGCTGGTGGCTGATATATTTGTCAATCAAGTATGAGGAAGCCTCAGGGTCCATTCTCTTGGAACACCGCCCTAAAGAATAAAGGATATACCTTTCTAAAGAAAAGAATATATGGAGAATGACCATGCCTCACTGAAAACACAGAAAAGACAAATCTGTATAAAATTTCTCCTCTGGCTCAGCAAACTTTAACATTGACCATATATTTGCTAGTAAGTTTTGCAAAATTGGAAAAGCTTAATTGTCAGTGCTTCAAATCAAATGAGATGCTTCATTTATTGTAAAATCTTTTTTACCCCTGCTGAGTCTCAAAGTATTCTGGCAAGTTCTGCCCTGATTTATAACCACTCAATTCTCAGAATGTCATAGTTAAATCCAGAATTTGTTGAATTATTTAAAGAAGCTGCCTGAAAGCCAGCATTTATTTGAAAGTACAACAGACCTAGTCAAAAGCTTCAGGAGTTTGAAGCCAGGCTATAAACCTCTGAAATGCATAGCCAAGCTAGTTAAGCAGGGACTGACAGTGCAGGGGGAAGCAGAAGTCTGCTTCAGGCTTAAAAAAAAAAAATACCACCAACAAACATACAGTTGGGAATTAATCCGGGTTGAGTGACTGTGTACATTTATCTGAGCCTTCCTCCAGTGCAGAACAGGTCAGTTTTATCCCAATGTCCAAAAGAAGCAGCAGGGTGCCATTCTGTGGGGACAGAGGAGAGCTATCAATCTTTCCAGTAATCACAGAATCTGCAAATAATAACCTACAGGCTCCTCTGTTCTAACTGCCTTTCAGTGCAGGAGCATAACCCCTTTTGTATTTCTACCAGCATTTTATCCGGTCTGGCTTTTCAAGTTCCGTGGGACAAAGTCTCTGTTCCTCCCCAGGGGGATTATTCCACTGCTAATAGCTCTTACGGCCAGGAAGTTTCCTTCTCTAAATTCTCTCCTACTGTTCTTAGCTAACTCTCCTATTACTAAGCCATTTAAAATAATTCATCTGTACTTCTGGTGCATCCATCTTCATATATGCACAGTTTCTCTTCCTTCCAAGAATTCAGTCATATTTAAAATGCTTAATTCCTCAGAAAAAAAATCATGTGCTCCATTTCCATGGCAGCACTCATTAACACTGAATTTCCCCTGCCTGTGAGTACCATGCTGGCAGCATCATTTGGGGTGGTGCATTGTCCAGATCATATTTCAAGTGCTATGCAATCATAGCTTGGTACTGGTAGAGGAACCATTGCCTCTCTGCTTTTTAATATGAGTCTGTACACAGCCCTATTCCACCGGAACATTTTGATGCATAGTTTTTTTGTATGATAACTAGAAACTGAGTAGTAAGACAATCTGCGAATGCCATAAAGGAGCTTGCTGTCCTTTGTTTATTATATGCTTTTGTAAGCCTCAGTAAAGCACGAATAGGTAACTTGCTCTCCCACGCCTGTGAACAACTGAGACTCAGCTCAGTGCCTCCTTCATATGCTTTGTGGCATTTAGGCAGCAAAAGACAAGACAAAAATTCAGTGAAGTAAAATATATATTACACAACTAGCTAACTCTGGACCAACACCCACTCTAGCTTCCTCCCTCTGACTGCATAACTGTTTCAGATTATCTTCCACGGTTTTAAGTAGTTTACATTTTTTCCTAACTAAAGGATTTTTTTCCAATCTCTCCACTTTCTGCTGCAAAATTTCTGTAGTCTCACTTATGCTCTCAGTCCTCCTAGGCACTTAAATATTACTCATAAGTGTTGATACCAAACTCATTATTTCCTCTCTTCAGTCAACAGCTCATGTACCAGTTTAGACTCACAATAATCCTTGGTCACAGTAAAGGTCATTAAAGACACTTCTTACTAACACAGAATTTTTCCAGAAGTCATAACCTTTGGTTTTGCCTCTCAGCAGAAAGGACATTGTCAAAGATGCAGGCTTTCCTATCCAGCCTTTTTCTGAGACAAGAACCTGTGGGAGAGGATGACATAACTGAAAATATGTTTAATCCTGTATCATCTTAAGATTTCATGACACAAATACCTCTGAAAGACTTTCTCTAGCAATAAAAATATCCCCAGGATTCCTAGCTAGAAAAAGATCTCTGGAGTTTTAAACAGCAAGTTCAGAAAGAAGTAAGAAGTCCAGTTCATGTTAAATAGGAAGCTATCATTACTGTAAGGGAAGACCTTTAACAGAAGATCCATGCAAAGACCCAAGCTGAAAGAGAAAACCCCACTTATATTCTAATTTATAGCCAAACACAAAGGAAAAACTTAGTATAAAAACAAAGAATGTGTCTGTATTACAAGATTCCTATACTCAAAAGTCCAAACATGGGTTTTCACCTGGTCTGATTTTCCACTGTAAGCAGGTGAATTACTCCACAGGACAATCTTCTTGATGCCATTCTTGATCATGTCAGATGACTTGGTGGGTGCTCATATACTTACCATTCAATAACATCGCAAAGGTGAAGGATGTAAAAGAGGAGATTCTTATAAAGAAATTGCCCACTGCTTTATACACAACTGCTGGTTGTTTTATCTTGGTTTGCCTGCAAACTGAGTCATGTGTGAGTGGTTAGAAGTTTATTCCACACAGGCAATGAAAAAAAGGAAGGGCATTTTGTTGTTTTTTAAGGGGAGGGTGGTGGGGAGGCAATGCGATTGCAAAGGAAGAGAAGGATATGGAAGAGAAGACAATTGGCTGAAACAACAGAGGGTTGAAATAAAGAAACTATAAAAATCTTAGACTAGGATTATTTTTAATACTTCATTTCAGAAGCTGGCAGTTAGATCTTAGCACAACATTGATCTTTCTAATGACTAATGATATATCATTTCTTCTAGTTTGTCCTCTTTTTGTTCTTTATTTACCTGCCTTACAGGATTGTATTTGGTATAGACACACGGAAAGGTTGTAAAGAACTCATATGCTATAATAGTTCCATGGGTAGAGATTTAGATAGGATGTAAAATGCCTAAATTCTAGGTATTTACTTCTGACAGGCAGGATGTTCTTTTATTCTTATATTCCTATATTGCTTTGCTATAATGTAGAAAAACACATTGCTCTTCCAAACAGGGTTCCAGGCCAACTCACTTATAACCGTAGCTCTGACGAAACAGTTGGTGATTTAATATCACCATTTTGCTGTCATTATCTCATTATCATGTTAAAGTAAAACGATCTTGATCAGGACTGCTTCATTCTATGCCAGAGATATCCAGCTTCCTTCGAGCATAAAAGTAAATGTAATTTGTCCTCACAGTCCCATATTAAGACCCATCTAGCACCTCAGTCCTTTCTTGAAAGGAGGCCTGTGATTCCCAGAAGGTAACAGGAAAATCGGGTGGAGGAGCAAATTAAAGTCAAAAGTTGTGAAATCTCTGTTGATAGTGGAGAATGCAATACATCAATGGAAATATGTATAAAGCACTTGAGCTATCTGTAAATGCTATAGCTGGTCTTTCTAGACTGACTCTGTCTCAGCTACTTTCGCCTTCTGGACTGGCATATGAATTATAACCTTGCAGCTTACATTAAGCCTTGAGTATTAGTATTATAGGACTACAAGCACTTGTATCACTAGAGCAGTGGCCAACAATTCTCCAATTCAAGCTTTAAGGCTGCCTGCAAGTTTGCATGAAAAGAACCCCCATGTATAAATGTGACAGAGGTTTGGTTGATTCTTTCAACTTAGTTTTAACAGACAGCTGCATTGTTTTAACTAGAATGAGCAACTCAGATAACATGTTTACCAATGTCCATACCTTCAGAATCTCAATTTGCTTTCATTACTCAAGAAAATACAGTGTTTTCAGGTTTCTCCTGCTTTCATGTCCTAGGACTTAATTCTCCCTGGGTTTGGTATTATAACCTAGGAGTTGCAGAAGATATGTGTCCTTGTTAGGCCACTACCCAAATATTCAGGCAGTCTAGGGAAGGTCAGTTCATTACTTTATGCCTTGATCTCCCCACCTATAAAGCTAGAAAAATAGTTTTAACCCCCCTCCATAAAACATGTTTTAGCTATTAGGAGTACCGTTATGAGCACAATAACTGGAGACATTGTAAGTGCGGAAAATACTGTCTGTCAGTTGAAAAAACGAAATCATGTGAAAAGGATTGTTTTAGTTGCCTCATAATAAAACACATTTTGGAAATCTCTCATGAACATAATGAAGCAATGTGTGGAATTTGATACTGAGGCAAGTAAGAATGATGCCGTATAACAAAATTTCAACATGGCATCCTGATCCACACCAGTTCTTTTAGTGTTTCCACAATCTAGAATTACATAAACAGCACTTGGTATTTACTCATGCTGTACGTAAGAAAGAATGTATCTCATAATGTTCCCAGCTAAGTCCTCAAGGAGAGAAATTTTAACATGCACCATCCTTAACTATTCCAAAGCTGAAAATGGATTTGGCTTAAAATTTTGTGTAAATCAAAGATATATACAAAGGTCTTATAACCCTTTCCAAATCAAAAATATGTTGATGATGTCTAGGATACCAATAGAACATGCACAAAAAAGAACAAAAAATTCTTGCAATTTTGGGAGACTTTTGGTGCCAAACACAAATTGCAAATTACAGTGTAGAACACTACACTTCTAGAGTAAACGTTTCCAGATTTCTCCTGCCCTGATCCTTTACTTCTGCCCTGTATATGCTTCGTCAGAAGGGAAAAGGTTCACGGAAGCTTTCTACTTGGGAGACAAAGCAACACATCAAAAAGCCTTTCTGTGTTTTTAACTGTGCACACCCAGGTGTTATTGCAAGTGCAGGGAGATATGAGAAACCATCTACACTGTGTGCCGATATTCAAAACACTGAAGATACTAACTCGGAGCAAGAGCAATGGCACCATGTATGTGTGCACACAGACACCCACCCACATGAGAGCACTAACATCTTGCACCCATTACTTGTCCTTTGATACAGACATAATCTAGTTAAAATGGAAATGTATTAGGAAAGTCAAACAATTAATTGATCCAAGAAAGGTTGTTTCATGTTTTGTGTAAATCAAAGCTAAAAATTCATTTGAAGGACACTGCCGTATTGTAGACTAAACACAGTTTGGCATGAGCTCAGGGCTTGGTGTGGGTGTTAAAGTTGTTCTGCACTACACATGGTCAGTAATCCTCAGCAGAAATGTTAACTCAATTTGTCAGTATTATCTTTATGTCAACAGTAATGCTTAAATATTTACAATAGACATAGTACTCTGAGGGTTCGTAACGCAAGATAAATTGGAAAAATGCTAACAAAATGGATGGTACTAATACAAGCCCTTGGCACTTTGTACTCTTCAATTTTATATACAAGAGGGTTCGCCTGAAAGTTGGATTTTATTAGACTGTATGGTTTATTTGCTACCCTCAAGCTTTTGCAAAAATGAAGCAGAAATTTGTATAATCACTGTAAAAACAGAAATGTATTACAATAGTGATTCATGAGGTCTGGGTCCACAAGAAGGAGGCATAGATTTTAACGGATATGTTCTGTACCAAATCCAGTCTTGCTATAATGAGTATGAATACTGTAGACCTCAAATTGAGCTGCACCTGCTTATATCCTTGCTGAATTTGGCCCTGTGATATATCTTTTTTCAGATAATATGTTCCATATGTAATATCACACCAAATGCATTGTAAGATAAATAAAACAACTGCAAATTTTACAAATAGCTAAGGAGGGAGAGAAATAAAAATAATAACTAAGGAAAATATTTTCAGATTAGGTCTGAAAATAGAGGAACAATATATAGATATGAGACAGCCTTCCTCAGCTCCTTACCTTCATTACTTTCCCCTTTTCAAATACATTGCCCCACATTCTCTTAATGTACCCTTTTTATTAATATTGGTTGTGATAGCCAAGCATTTGCTTCAACCATACATGATTTTTGCTTCACCCTTAAGCTTGAATTACTTCCTGTTTGGCCTTTGTGAACCTAAGCTGTCCCTCAGCATTTTTTCACCCAAATATCTCTGTCTTCTCACTGATACAATCACAAAAGTCCTCCCAATATTTCTCTACTTCCAGTTCACCAGATGACAGCATATGAGGTACATCACTGCCAATTTTGACATGCTGGTTTCAACAAAAAAAAAATGGTAGCTATGTCTTTCTTCACTTTAGACAACTTTATTTTCCATTTATCAGTATCTACACTAGATTTAAGCCACTTCATATATTTGTTGTCTCATAGATGCCTCTGTTCCTCTGTATCATTTTGTTCCACCACTTTTTAACTAGTTTATATGACACGAGTATTGCTACTAATCATACCAGAACCTGATATCTTGAAATGACTATATTTCCATCTCAGTCATTTTCTCATTTCCTGTCTTTACATTTGAAAATGCATATTGTCTCTTTAAATTTCTCACTGTCTCTTTAAATTTCTCACTGCCTTAATGTCTGCTCTTTCACATAAGTCTGAAAATATTTTCAGATACATTTTTTTAATATTCTGAGTCTCACAGGAGGACAAAGTTGACATATTGCTACAAAACACTATGATGCAAAAACTGATTTCATCCATTCCACTACTTTTGCCACAGATATTGTCATTATGAGCATACAGTTCATTGGGTTCAAACCTGTATATATTGCTCATATAGTTTTGTACATCTTCTTGCTTCCTCAAATTCCATACCCTGACAGCCATAACTTTACTGTGATATAGTGCAAGCCTGAATAAATAGTAAAATTAATAGTAATTAAAAGTAATAGTAATTAAAAGTTGAGAGATTAAAAAAAAGAAAGAAAGAAAAAAAAAAAAGTCCTGTAAAAAACACATCACTCTTTAAGAGATAACTGAGACATAAGAGACTGTGAAATGAATAGTGACTCAAAGTCAACCTCCCAAAAACATTTCTGTCTGTGCTCTAGGAAAGTATCGTTTCAAGAGACTAAATCCTGAGAGGAAGCAACAGAAGGAAATGTGTTTCAGAGCACCCATTTTGGACTATAGTGTCAGAAAAGAGTCGCTATATCACCACTTTGCAAGACCTCAACCTATTTCCAAGCACATTTACTTTTTTTCCTTCTTCTTCTTTCTCCCTACTCCTCCTGCCCTGCCCCCCAAAACCTGCAATACTTAATTTGAAACTATTCCGTTTCAAGCTAATATACATTTACATCCCCAAAGACTCACAAACTTTTAAATAGATCTGATCATAGTCAGAAAAAAAAAAGTAAATATGATCTAGCTACTTACACACACACATTTCCTATGTGTAGAACACTGACCGTTCTTTAATTAGGGAAGCCAGCTGGGATTTGAATTTTTCTTTGAAGGAAGCACAGAAGCAATGTTTAGAAAACGTATGAAATCCCATCTTGTCTTTGAGCTGTCACTCAGGCTTTGGGTCTTTTGCCCCATATTCTATTAACCATTCTTATTCTGAACCTGTGATATCTGATTCCCCTTTCTGTAATTTCCATCTTTTGTTCACAACTCTGTTCTCACAATAACACTATTCAGATAAGGTATGTCTTTGAGTTGTCAGCTACTACTTCTCTTTTTTTTTTTTTTCTCCTTGTACAGATACTATTAGTGCTTTGGAATTTTGTGATAAAAGTGTACAAAGCAAGAGCCCTCTGCTAAATATTGCAGCTCACTTTTCAGTACTGCATCAGGCAGCATTAGAAGGGAGTTTTTATAGTTTACCTCGCAAATGATGGAAACCACTCTTTGTTAAACAAAAGAATGAAGGGAGCCCAGAAAAAGATATATTCATAGTGCATTGCTTGTGTGCTATGGTGTCCTGGCACTGGAGGAAGAATGTAAGGGGATTATTCCTGGATAAGGCACCTTGCAAATATAACATGTGCGTGTTGTGACACTTTGGCCATATGATCATCATTCAGTTCAAAAAGGTATGCTTTCAAGGTTTAAAAAGTAAAAAGATCAGAGTAATGACCTTGAACTGCACAGCAAAAGACACAGTATATCTTTATTATGTCTCCTCTCAGCAGAGATTGTATTTTTTTTAGGTACACACTGCCCAGCAAAATGGAAATAGGGATCTCAGCAGTAATAAATACATATGAAATCCCACTGCATTTAAAATAATTTTAATAAAAATAACAATAAGAGCCTGAGGTTTGTGCTCTGGATTTTGGATAAAAATATACGGTGTATTACATATGAAAGCCTCCAGAGCTACAATCTCAGTTCCTTGCCAGTCATATGCTTTATGATTTTCAGCAGACCACTTTTTTCTATAGGTGTGTAATTTTATCAACTGTAACATGCGAATTTTACCATTTGCATCAAAAACACTTGATTTGGAGGTGTAGCTTCATTTAATGTTTCTTGAAGATTCTTGGATGAACAGGGTTTCATCCATGTCTAGGGTCTGCACTACAGCTACTTAACAATAACAATAAAAACTTCAATGAGTTTCCACAGGCTTATATTGTTGGATAAAATTTGCAATTCAATAAAACAAATAGTATAACTAACACTAATTGTGTAGTTTAAAGCTTTTCTCAAAATTATTAAATTTTTTCATTGTGTTTATAATAAAAGAATAGTAATTAAATATTTGCTAACAGCCATAATCACAGCTCAGTAAATGTTTTAACATTTACCTGATAGCTTAGGACAGGAAGTACTCAAAGTAGCCTTCATTCATAACAAAACTGACAATCATTTTGGAATATATTTGTTTAAATGTGACATCAAGATCACATTTGTTTAATAGCCAGACATTTTCCTGGAGGGGAGGGGAGGGGAGGGGAGGGGAAAGGAGGGCAGGGCAGGGCAGGGCAGGGCAGGGCAGGGCAGGGCAGGGAAGGGAAGGGCAGGGAAGGGAAGGGAAGGGAAGGGAAGGGAAGGGAAGGGAATAGTTTGTATAGAAATCTAGATCTGTATATTCTAACCAGGTTATTAAGAGTTTTTTTTTACCTTATAACCAATTTCTTTTTTAGTTTTTAGAGTAATAAAGCCACAAGCATAACCAATTGCAAGGGCAATACATGGCTGGTATTTAGATTACTTTCTGTAAACAGTTGAATATTTAAATAGCACCGGTGACTTTGATAATTTCTAAATTCTAAACACCTAAATTTTTACATCTAAAGTGCAAAAAAAAAATCAGGATGCACTTTGTGCGTCATATAAAGACACACATGAAAAAAGTACTTAAAGTATTTAGTTTGGTGGTGTTTACTTCAACTGCATTAAGAACTGAAGTTAAGCTCTTCCTGAGTGCTCTGCTGAACTGGTAATGGTCATTACTTGCACTTGCTAATGTGGAAGTCTGGTGCAGTCAAAGCTTAAACCATGATTCTAAGATTTTTTTTTTTTTAAAACGGGAAATAAGCACAAATAATCATACTTCTGAACAACAAAATGTTATTTCTTTGGCCTTACTGACCTATTCCTCTTGGTCTGCTTGAGCACTTCTTGTTTCAACAGTCAACACTACCAAGATACCAAGCAGAGGAAGTATATTTGCTAGTCATGGCACCTACTCCTGAAAGACGCCAGCAGCAGTTGTTGGCTGTAGTTACAGCTTTATCTAAGGATGTGTCACATATTTAGGCTGTTATGTGATCTTTCTTTGCTGCTTTCCCTTCCTAAAAGCTTTCTCCATTCTCTCAACTTCTATAATTTTTTCACATTTGTGAATTAGGTGCCGAGTGACTTGCTCATAAAATAGCTACATAGGCTGTTTTACAACTCCAGAGGGGAGCCAGGGCTCTCTTCACATTAGCATGCTTTATGCCTCTAAGCAGGCAAGACAGGAGAATCGATGTGGGAAAGTAATTACTGTATGGGCATATCTATATACTAGTTCAGTGAAGGAGGGTCAGATGTGCAAGCATAGTCTCTTGCTTGCCTTCACAATTCATATTCTTGCTTGCCAGTCAAGTAGGAAGCTAGTCAAGTCTAAAAGAACTGATATTTGTCTCTGTTAGCTGCCCATGAAATAGTACAGCATAATACAGTTTTGTGCTAAGAAAACTGGTCCCTCAGCTCCAGATAAAACATAGTGGAAAGCTGTTATAGTAATATCAAGGATCTGTTTTACATTTAAAGTAAGAACACTGAGAAATCTATTTTCGAATGCTGTTTTTGACTTGTCTCCCGAGAACCTGTCACAGTCACAGAAACTGAGTTTGGGGTCTGGGCACCCATATGTACAGCATGTTTCACATCACATCATTCAGTATGGATTTTTCGTGTTCACAGTCAAGAGGCATTTGCAGATACAAGTCAAAGTTGTGTGCACACGGAAGTTGTAAGGTAGCTCCTGTTCTGCAGTTGTCAGCCAGAGAGCCAGCATGATCTCTTCGCCTGTGGCTGAAGTGTATATCCCCCTTACTGCTTTCCCTGGCTGGGAGGATGGTTTGGGGGGCAGTTCTGCCAGAGGCAATATCTGTGCCACATGTGTATTGCATTTACCACTCAAAAGAAAATTATGGATGAGTGAATTGTAAACAGTTGGAAATACTCACCAGTAGTACTGAAGATCCCTTTGACCCAAAAAGGTTCACCAATGCACTGCTGCAGAGAAAACTGTCCTCCTGTTTATTGGGTACTTGTTATGATCAACATCAGATACAGCTGGATACATAAAAAATACTAGCTAACTTCTCTGAAACCTAGCTTCATAGTAGAAAATACACTAGTTAGATAAAACAGTATACTTAACAAGCATAATGAGCTAAAAATAAAAAAAATAAAAAAATTCTTTTCCATGGATTCTGAAGAAGACCTTAAGTGATCTGAATACCTACACACACACACATTTTTATTTGTGCTAATTATAGTATTCATTTTCTGGAGGGGTTTGGCCTTCTCATTCACCTGATAGACTTTTCCATAGACTTACTGAATTCATTCACAGATACAAATCTTCCTGAAATCTTCCTGGGTTTGCTCCTACTGGCAAATAATATGACAGACAGGCAGTGAACTTAGTCTCCAGTTCAACCTTCGGGTTGCTCCAGCCCATCAATGTAAACACAGCCATTATAATTAATCTTAAGGATTGCCATAAAGGTAGAGAGGCCATTTACGGAATGTGGGTCTGATCCATACTTACTTTGTCTTTCTATTTAACTTCTGTGCACCTTGGAAGAGGCCTTAAATTGGCACTGCTTTCACATAAATTAAGTATGAGCCTTTTTCTAAACCTTAATATGTTCAGAGAGGATTTTATTCTATTGTAAAAGAAAGACCAATGAATCAACTCCATGCTTCCCTTTTACACTTATTTAGAAATTGTATGTAAATATTTACAAATAAAGTGAGAATATGAACTCGAGAAATACACATTTCAGAGGGGTGTTTGCTATAGCATGCATACAGCACTTCACAGGAAATATTTTAGAAAGAGGGAGATAGATGTAATAATGAAAAATCTGCAGTTCAGTGTCTTTGCTTTACCAAAGACAGTGCTTTTTCTGGCTGGAAGCAGACCACATCTCATACTGAGTGATTAATTTGCTATGAATGAGAAATTCTGTGAGTTTTAAGCTCCTCTACATACAACACATTGTAAATAGACCATTTTCACTAAACTTACCTGATATTCACTGAATTGAGATACTTGTTTAGTTCATCAAGTGTTTCTGTATATCTGCGATTTGAGCTATGTTCCTGAGATGTGATCAGATGGATGCGAGACCAAGAGTGTCATGTGGTTGGAAGTAGAGATAATACCTGCTCAAAACACGTTGGTCTCATTCCCTGATCTATTCTCTGCTTAGAAAGGAACTCAAGAATTTCTATCACAAGTTTTTTCTGCATATACCTCTAAACAGTTTTCCCAGTAAAATCCTATTATTCAAATACATACAGGCAGTTCAGATAAACTGTCTCAAAAATTCTGCACATTGTTATCTGATTCTTAATCACAATCAGTTGAAAGCCTGTTTTAAATGTTAAGATGTGTGATTCATAACTGTGTCTCAAGGTAGTTCCATGAAGGAAGAGAAGGAATACTAACCTTGTGCCAGAATGGGAATGAAAGACAGTAAATCACAAAGCAGACTGTGGATTTATATATTTATCAAACAGAAAGAAGATGCTATGACACGGTAGTCTGGTATCTGTAGGACTTCCTAAGTATCCTCTGTAATGGTAATTCAGTTGTCTTGTTTTGCACTGAATCTGGGTGATAAGGAAAGAAAACTGGACTTCCATTCCTAGAATCTGATATGAGTTGTGTAAGAATTGAAGTAGATGGGGGTTTTTTATTTTTATGTCTAGTATCAGCCAGACACAGAAAATGTGTAGGGCTCTTTTGTTTCTCTCATGGCTAATGATAAAAGCAACAACCAGGTGAGTGCTGAAGATATAGTAATACAGTAATACACTTGATCCAGTGAATGAAGAAAAAAAAAAAAAAACTGCTTTTGTGCAAAATAACAGAAAAATGTGGAAAGTATCTGAAAATGCTGGCATTCTTGATGGGACAAATAAAGGCATAACTACTTTGGAAGAGGAGACTGGAGTTCTGCAATGATTATCACTCCCCAAAGAGATAAAAGTAGAGTCCCAAACAGTCTAAATTCAACATTCAGTGGGAAAAGATAATAATTGTATTGTAAGGGTTCCCTGTAGGGAGAGGATATATGTATTTTTCAGATGGCAGTCTGACAATGTTCTCTTCCTTCTCATTTTAAACATCCCAAGAGGCCCAGCAATTTGCAATATATATAGATTTGACTGAGACGTCTTAAGTATTTGTTTCACAGTAATGGTCAGCTCTGCTTTTTTGAGCTGTTAATCATGAGCCAGGTCTTTCAAGATGACTTCAAGTTTTCAAGTTAAATTTGCTTTGTGAAGGATTTCAACCCACATCATAGTTATATCTGCTGCAGTTTCCAGCAGCAAAATGAGTGATGTGCCATTATCCATACCATGGATTTGTGGCATTTGCCACACATTGTCTTTGCATACATGACTATCACATAGCCTCTAGTTTACAAGTCATTCCCTAGTAACCTATTTTTTAAGAAAATGTGGCAGCATGTTATCTTTTATTTTTACATCTGCAGCTTTACAGTCATGTTTTTCTCTGGTCTCTTCTGGAAGAATTCATTTAAAACACGGATGGGACAAAGGTAAGAAGTAAAGAGTAGGTGTCAAGAATTTCTACAGGGAAGAAAATGAAGATGTTGAATCCTAAGCAGTGACCTTTTTTTGTTACAAAGGTACCATCCCACAACAGATTACTTCAAGCACCACTATGAAAGATCTTCCATGATGCTTCGCTTCTCTGTATGAAACACAGCTTCTCTGTTCTCTTCGCTTCTCTGTTGAAACACAGTCTACAAATAGAGCTGGTCACAAGCCCTCAGGACTTGGCACCAGTAGTACTTGCACATGAAAAGTACTTAGAAATAAATTATCAAGTATCTTGTATTTCTAAGAAGAAAATTAAAAAGTACAATGAGGCTATGCTCTCTTTTGTTCTTATTCCATAAAAAGATTGTATGTAGATGGCTTTTGAAGAAGGGTACGTGGGTAATAACCTCCATGTGGTTAGACAGGAAAGCCCAGAAGAATTAATCACATCTTGATGAAACCCTAAATAATTCCACTTGCAATGCTGTATGTCTGGGAGAGACACACAAGTAAATGTTGCATCAGAGGCAGATACAACCACAACGTTCCACATTCACCCAAAATTTTAAGAACTCATGTTAGCCAAGATTAATTTGGCTTGTTGGCTTGTGGGACTCTTTGGATACCACTCAGTTATTGATTGTATTGACCTTTCTAAGACAGAAAATTCCTCCTTCCAGAAGCTATCCGTCAGAGTTGACAGAATGGACAACTTTCTGTGATAATCTGGAATCAAAATCTTTCTTACCCTGCTTTGTTGTTGCTCTTGTTCTGCTCCCTTGTATTTGGTCACATACTCCTCATTCTGTTTATTGCTACTACATATTTAAGTTTCTTTACACAAGGTCCATACAACACCGAAAATGGAAGGGCTGTGACATTGTTGATGGTGAAGTGAGAATGGCTGTTTTATGCTTGTGGCTTTAATAAGCTATTGCCTTCATTGGTGAGCAACACGAATTATTTAGCAACAGGGCAACGGAAAAAGTATTTTCTGCCTAAAGAGAAAATGCAGCAATCTCTTTTGCTACGAGCACGACAACTAGGATAATTCTCAGTTAGTAAGCTCAATGTGGAGACATAGTGAGAACAATCTCCCAGTTAAAATCTCCTAGCTACATTAAATACGAAAAATATTCCTTATCTCAATACAGCATGATATGGCCTTTTCAGAGTCAGAAGGATCTGTTAAGATTTTGATTAGTGAGCACTCAAAATAAAATATAGGATTGGGTGATAAATTCTTTGTTCCAGTTTCATCTCTGTTCCAGTTTCACTCATAATGCATCCCTAATCCTATACACTTTACTTAAAAAGTGACTTATACTTTCAATTTTCTATAAGTTTAAGTATAAAGCATTTCTGAAATTCAGAAATTTAGTGACAAAACTTGTTTCATGAAGACAAAATGTATATTTTCCACACAGGGGAAAACAAAGCCAAACATCACCACACACCTTCCTCCATGCTATAAGTAACATACTCGTACATGTGGCAGACAAAGTATAAAAAGTGTACACACTACTTTTAGCTGAAGTGCTATGGCAGTAGTGTCATGAGGCTTAACTGTTCTTTAATAATTTGTGTTACTTTTAGTATTTTCTTGATAATGAGTTTTGCTTTTAGTCTGGGAACGCCAAGCAGTTAGCTAGCCTTCTACCCGTACCAGATTATTTGCATGGTTCTGTACACCAATGATAATTCATTGCAAACAGCAAAATAAAACAATAGATTTCAAGGAATTGTGTGTATATATATACATATATATATATATATAATTGTATATATATATACATATATATATATGTTATTGTCACTAAAGCAGGAGACGTTTATTGACTCCAAGTCAAATGAAGTTGCACACAAAATGGAGCCTGTGGAAAGTGAAAACTAAGTGAGAGTATTTGGGAAGAATGTAGAAGGAACCTAAATACGCATGGACAAGTCAGTATGGCACATAGAAAAAATCAAGTACAGCTGCAGCTTAAGTGTGGGCTGAAAAGAAACTGTCACATTGGTTCTACAAACCCATTAGGAGCCCAAGGACAAAGAGGAGAAATGTTGGCTTACTACTTAATGAGGAAGACAGAAGTTTCTTAATATACTGTAGATCACAGCACGTAATGCTTTTGTATGTTTATTTCAGAAGCCTCTAAAAGGCTCAGTCACACTTACTATCAGAATTAATACCAGAATACTTGAAGATCTGTCTGAAGCACTCATTACAGTTTCTAATAATCTTTCAAAACCTCCAGGGATCCATGAGGTTCCAGAAATGTGAAACATGCTGTCTGTCCTTAAAATACAGGGAAAAAAAAGAGGGGATCAGATGTTAGACTAGTCTAACATTCTGGTTAGACTAGACTAGAATGATACTCTAGTGAAGGTAAATTCATTCTAGTTTAGTGAAGTTAACTCCACTTTCCAAGGGAAAAAAAATAAAAATTAAAAAAGATGCACAAACCTAGAATAAAGGAAACAATCTGCAAGAACCTGGAAGGAGGAAGGAGATAACCAACAGCCAAGATGATCCAGTAAAAAAAGATCCCTCCTATTTTTCTTCTATGATGGTAAGAGATTTTTTAGATGGGGCAAAAGCAGAGAAATTGTCTGTCTTGACTTGAGGAAGTCTGTTGACACTGATTCCAATGGTGCTCTGGGATGGTCAGAATGTGATGGGAAACTGTCATCTGCCATCTTCATTTCCAGTGAGATAGACACAGTCCAGTTTTCAAAATGCAATGCCTTATCTGATAAATCATACCAGATCTGACCTGGTCACAGATCACCATTTGATCAGGCCTAGCCTGAAAAAAATGACTAATATGTGGGAGCATAACTAGCAAGAAAAATATGCATAGGGAGCTGGTATCAAAAAGTTAATAGCTGCATTGAACGTTATGAAGGAATCTGTACTGGGGCTGATACTATAATTCAGTGACTTCATTTTTTATCTGGAGAATGAAAGAAACTGTTTTTCAAATTTATGGTTAACATCAAGGGATGAGGTTGAATTCAATATGATCTTGGCAATTTGGAGAAACAGTGTAAAAAACAACACAACTGATTGACAGTGATCTTGAAGAGGGATTATCCACTTAAAAAATACAGGAAAGTGAGCAACAGGTAGCAGAACACAAGATGCATGAGTCAAAAATGTCATGCTAAGAAAAGACCAATTCCAGCTGGAGGCATTTAAGCAGCAGTATAGCCTGTAAAAGACACAGAGGCCTTTCACAGTGGTAAAATACTGATTCAATCACTTGCAGAGGGACCAGATGAAGGAAAAACACAAAAGAGGCCTACCATGATAAAGAAGTCCAAAAAACATGACTTGAAAGACATGATCAAAAGACCCTGGGATTGTTTAGGTTAGATAAGGGAAAACTTGTGGAAGACAGAGCAACAGTCATCTGGCATCTATGCTGTTCCTAAGAAGGTCAATAGGAGAAGGAATGCCACAAGAGAGATGTGAGAAGGCATTAGGATAAACCTTCTAGTACTCACCACTGTCAATCACTTGCCTAGGGAAGTCGTGATATGGGAGCATTTGAGAACAGTTTAGACAAATGTTTTCGCGAATATTTTCAGATGAACAGGGACCAGACTAACTTCTTTCCCTTTCCCTGCTCAGACTGTGCAATATGACGGCTAGCTTATATCTTTTTACAATGCTGGTGATCTCATGATACTTCCTCTCCCCCTTGTAACTTCTTCCCTTTTCAACAAAGCCATGAATGTGCCACCACCCATGTTTGGATTTTTGTAATATTTTCTGCCTACTGTGTTTGTACTTTCTACTCTATACTCTTTGCAGAAGAAATTTTCTCAAAGTGCAGACTTTAAAGAATAACCAGTCTGTAACTCTGTCCAGTCATTCAGTAAGCTAACTTGCTGATGTATTGCCTGCATACTCACTGGATATATCTCTACAACTTCACCTAGCCACTAGTTAACCAATGAAAGAGTAAAATGGCATGAAAAACATTTGCATAAAGAGCACACATCTGTTAATTACGTTCATGGACACAAAGAAGGAAATAGAATTAGAACTAAGGTCTCATTTCTATATAGTGCTTCCATCATTACTCATATGAAAACAACTATGAGAGAGACTGTTACAAGAATATTGTGAATGACACCTTTGAATTATACCAAGGACAGTTTAGTTTAATCTGTAGCAAGTACACCAGCTGCATGCGTCTATCAGAGAAAACCTAGTACCTGGTCCAGTTTAAATCCCTTGGTCATAACATTTTCTAAAATTTCCTTGACAGACCATCCTAGCTTGTGAGCATGTCTGGAACAGAGAAGCACCATCAGTTGCACTGAAGAATTGTAAAGAAAAGAGGGAGATAGAGTCCATGAACAGAGACTGAGTAAATACCAAGCTGTACCTAATATATTCAGTTACATAGCTGCCTTAAGGTTCTTGGTGGGACACTTCATGAGAAGGCCTGGATCATGATATTCTAGGAAGAACAATGGGATTGGAAACGAATAAAATGCTCTGCAAAGGATTTGTTAACTTTTCATACAATTCTAACAACAGGACTTTGAATGGGATGGAATAAAAAAAATAGATATAGCCCTAAGTCACTGGAGAGATCAAACAAGAAAAGACACAGAGCAAGAATTGATGAGCACCAAGTCAAAATTCTAGGGTGTCATGAGCAATCCCAAACAGACATGGCACATGGTAGTCACTGTTGTGCAACCCTTGACAAATACAGCAAAGAACAGACATAAGTGTTACAAGCTGAGGAGCCATCATAGAATCATAGAATGATGGTTCGGGTTGGAAGGATAGTCTAGTTCCAACCTCCACTGCCATGGGCAGGGACAACTTCCACTACACCAGGTTACTCAAAGCCCCATCCAGCCTGGCCTTGAACACTTCCAGGGATGGGGCATCCACAGCTTCTCTGGGCAACCTGTTCCAGTGCCTCACCACCCTCATAGGAAAGAATTTCTTCCTTGTATCTAAATCCACCTTTTTTTAGTTTAAAGCCATTCCCCCTTGTCCTATCACTACACTCCCCAACAGAGTCCCTCCCCAGCTTTCCTGTAGATAGACCCCCTTTTAGGCACTGAAAGGCCACTGTAAGTTCTTCCTGGATCTTCTTCTTCCCCAGGCTGAACAATCCCATCTCCCTCAGCCTGTCCTCATGAGAGAGGTGCTCCAGCCCTTTGATCATTCTCGTGGCCCTCCTCTGGACTCACTCTAATAGGTCCATGTCCTTCTTGTGTTGGGGGCCCCAGAACTGAATTCAGGACTCCAGGCTGGATCTCACAAGAGCAGAGCAGAAGGGGAGAATCACTCTTTCTTCAATCTGCTCTCACAGAGGCCCAGCCAGCACTGCTCACTGGCTTGTCTCTGGCCAGCAGCGTGTCCCTTTTGGAGCAGGCTGGAGCTGGCTCTGATCTGACATGGGGCAGCTGCTGGGCTCTGCTCACAGAGGCCACCCCTACAGCCCCCCACTACCAGATCCTTGCCTTGTAAACCCAGTACAGGCAGCCAAGGCTGCCCTTGAGTTTCAAATTCTCCACAAGCCTCTCCATGTTGGTGAGAATTAAGTCCAGTACAGCACCTCTCCTCATAGGCTCCTCTATCACTTGTAGAAGGAAGCTATCATCAGTGCATTCCAGGAACCTTCTGGATTGCCTATGTCCTGCTGAATCATACCACTAGCTACATAACCTATCACAAAAAGTACCAAGTGGCTTGGTAAAGTATCACTCTTTTGGAGGAAAAGACTGAAAAGGTTGCATAGTGTAATTGTTCAACCAGCTTTTCTACAAAGACACTGGGAATTTCTTTGCATGGGAAGCTCATCAATGACAGGTTAGCCCAGCTAGGGATAAACCCAACTGGAATAAATACAAGCTGCTGGACAAGCCTCTTCTGTTTTTGGAATAGTCTGGACAGTAACATACACCTAGAAATTATTATAATGGCCTACTAACTACTGTTACTAAGGGGAGAGGATTTGTAAAAAAGGAAGAAAGTGGTTAAGTATAGGATAAACAGATGTCAAATAAATATTTTATTGTTCCTTTTCTGCTTGTTTTATTTTGATTACTCTGGTTTAATGCACCTTCTGAGTATGTGAGAAGCTCTATAAAAATAAATACACCCCAACAGAAAGGTGAAAATGCCCAGAAGCTGCAAGAGGTATCTAGGCTACTTTTTTATATATGCCGTATGTTAAAATGTCTCTTCCTCACATATTCTGGGATTACAATAAAGTGGAGAAAAAGACTCGGAATGTACAACTGGGCATATAAATCGCTGGCCTCAATAGGCAGCCAAGATCCCTAATGCTGGGAATTTTAAATGACCAGGCAAGTGGAAAAAAAATAAAATAAAAAAAAAAGTAGTTTTCTTTTTTGAAGGCTAGTATAGTAGCAACACTATTCTTTCTCCCAAAGAAAGAATGAGAAAACCAAGAAAAGTGCTGTTGAGCAAAATAAGCAATCAAAGGTAGCAAGTGTGGCAGTTTGAAGGAGGTGACAGAACACAAGAAAGATTAAGAAAAGAGGTGTGAAAAATCCCCAAGAGAGAAGCTGTTGATGACATTTAAATTCTTGCATAAAATTAAACCATTTGGAACTTGGCCTCATTATATCCTGTATATCATGTTGTCACACACTAAGACTTTCCAGAGACACAGATTTTCTATTTGTGAACAGGAGTCTTCATGACTTTACACGTTAGCAGTGGAGGGAAAATCATTACAGTGGTTTGCACTTGTATTCTGCATCGGAAGCTTGAACACAGAATTTACAGCCAGGACATCTTCTGCCTTTGTTTTCAGCTTGGAAAGAAGACAAGGGCCTAGCTTTGCAGAGCCCAGCTAGAAGTCAATAATAAGAGTGGGAGCAAACCCTACAAGCCCTACAACACCAGCCACAGTTACATCACAAACTAAATGCACTACTTGGATTATCTGTTGTTTAAAATAGATGTCTTTAGTATGCTATCTATGTGAATAAAAGCATAAACATTTCAGCTATCAACTCATCAGAACTGCTTGAGCAAGCATAAAATATCTTCTTGGCACCAGGTAGTCATCCTCTTAACGCGATTTCTCTCTCAAACTTACTCTTCAGCCACATGCTAATGGGTTCATCTTAAGATAGCAAAGCGATGCATGTTTTTAATATCAGACTTCCCTTGCATTGGTGAGAGCTACAGATTTTTTGCTGACAAGACAGTTTTAAAACTACATGAATGGTACATGCTTGTTTAGGGGAAAAAATGAGGTGAGTAAGAATTCTGAACCACAAATTATGTCATGTGAAAGTCTAAAAAGTGTTACAGACCACTTTGCAAATGCAAATGAAGTAAGGTGAATAAAATGAGAGTCCAAGTCTCCCCCAAATGTTTTTTTTAAAGAGACTTCATTCTTTTAAATTTGGGGTATGTTTCAATGTTTATTTTCTAAATTTTTTCCATGTTTATACTGAGCAGAAGGTCCTGAAGCAGATCACCTAAGATCTTTTGCTTCGTCGTAGTTTTTAATTTTCCACTAAGTCCTTGGGTATTTTTATTTATTTTTTACAGAGGACTAACAAGGGCTTCTAAAACCAGAAAATAAGCCCTGTCTGATTGGTCACAGAGCCCTCCAGGCAAAGACTGAAGTACTTGCATGGTGAATACTGCTAATGATTGAGTGCTGCGTGAACTGAAGCACAAGCCGCTTCCTGCTAGAAGAGGTCTGTGATGACAGGCTCACCCCATGGAAACATGATGTCTTCCCTTTTCATCACTGAGACAAATCGGCATGGGTTTCCTCTGTTCCTGCCATCCTCCAGAAAGTTTTCATCCATTATTCATCCCCTTTCCCTTTATAGGCAAGCATGTACGAATTTCTATCCACTCTTCCCAACACCAACATCGTGCCCCTCCTCTCCCCACTGACACTCATTTATATACACATTCTCTTTCCCTTAAAGAGAAAACAGAAAAAATAGGGGCAAGTAGGGAGAGAGGATTGCTTATGAAATCTTCATTGCCGAAGACAGCAGAAGAGCTTTATGAACAGTTTAGCTGAGAGCCTCACACTGCCTTGAGCTGACTCTTCTTGCAATAACAGCATCAGCACAGTTTTATTTTCAAATCACCACCTCAACAGTGAGGGACTTCAAGCACTCTGGGCCCTACTCTCACACTGCAAGGAACCATTGACTTCCTCTGTGTTCCTGTGGGTGACATGCCGTAGAAGATCAGTGAGAAATATGAGAGAAATCCACTCCTGTCCTAGGTTACTTTGGTCAGGTAATCCCTTTCAGATTTGTATCAAATTCCACTTAATACCATCAGTTTCTGTGCTCCCCTTTTTCGTCCCTGCCACAAAGGTCCTCTCAACTGTCCCACTGACAAGTTAACCTATTTCTGATATTTCCAAGTGCCTGCAAGGACGTGGTATCGGATAAGCACTGGGATGAGTGACTGGGTTAACTGATAAAGTTGCTAATTAAAGCCCTGTTTTCAACACTCCTGAAACATTAACTGGGCCAAAATTTAGAGCACAGGGGAAGTTTACTTTTGACAATGTATGCTATTTGGTAAATAAAAGGCTCTAACAATTTCAGAGAAAGTCATGGTAAGAACCTTGCAAAAACATTTCCCTCCTCAGATAAATGTACAAATGGTACAATTCACTTTAGAGTTTTGTAGGTTTAACTTTGAAAGTATCTTGTAAACACTGAGGCTAATTCACGAAAAATGCTGAAGCATTGCAAGCACAATCATTTTATAATCTCAACCATTCATTTTCAATTCCATATTACTAACATTTCAGACTGGCAAAAAATCAGAATTACAGGAATACTGAAAATGGTTTAAAGGAAATAATTTCTTTCCTCTTCTGTATAAGGTTAAATATCTAGTTACTGGCAGGACTATACAAATGAGATACTGAAGTCATATTAGGATGGCAGTGACTAAGCAACTACCTATACCAAACCACTAAATGCACCCAGTGTAAACTACATGGCTGTGAGACTGGGCTGACCAAACATGAACTGAGTCCCTGTTCAACCCATAGAAAGGCTGCTCCTTTTCTTTCAGGTGTTGGCAAAATTACCAAACAGTTCATTACTGGTTGTTTAAAATACTACAGAAGGTCTAACTATCATAAGTAGAAATACTGTTGAGGTTTTAAAATGTTCTCAGATGCCTCATGTGCATGCACACCTGTTTTGTTACTTGCTTGTAATATTCTCAGATGGTAAATGATGAACACCTATTTTGAAATAGTGTGATGAGCTGCACTGCACTCTGTCTGGTAATGAGCACAGAAATTTCTCAGCACATTTTTTATTTAAATTCTGTAACAGTGATTATTTACTGTGAGGGTAGGAGAACAGTAGAATGGAAAATGAAAGATGATTACCACTGAAGAATTATACATATATCTCAATTGCCTTGTGTTTGATACATTCATATTTCATGAGGTAAATCAGTTCAGGCAGGTTGTGATCACAGCACTCATTTATAATCTAATAAGTTTAATTTTACTTGGATAATACAACAAATCTGAGTGCAGGTCCTGAATAGATCCCAAGAGAAAGTATAACATAGAATTTTTTGACCCATTTTAAAGACATGATGGAGAAATCCGAAGTTACTGATGAATTCCAAGGATGCTTGGCTCTGGACAATTTGTTCAAGAGCAAGCTTTGATTTAGTGACATAGTGCTTTGTTGGTGCTATCACTCAAAGCAGATGGTAAAAGCAAAGTCATCATCTATACAATTATAGTTTCTTATAATGACAGGGTCACCATTCCTAGTGTTAATTCTGCTTTCTAATTACATTTTGGATCAGGCAAATTCATTCCTTCCAGTTATCCTGCAATAGTTTATTGAACTCTTTGTACCATGCCTTCAAATCCCATTGAGAGATGCTTACATTGCAGCCATGGGGTATCTTGGAGATGATGCTATTTCAGACAAAAATGAAGAGCTAATACCTCATTTTCTTCTTCTAAGCCAATGAATGATACAGTTGTCAAGGCTCTCTACATGATCTTAAGCTACTTCGCAACACAGATACCTAATATTCATTAAAAGGCCTCACTTGACAGTCATGAAGGTTGGAATCTCTTTGTTATCCATGGAACAGAAGAAATAACATCACAATGACATTGTTAACTGATCTGGCAACACAAGGCTTAATCCCTGATTTACTCTCTTAATAGAGAGTACTATATGTGACTCTAGCATAACCTTGCGACATTCTCTTTTGCATTCACAGCAACAATTTTAGATTTCAACAACACAGGCTGCATTTCAACTGAGAGCCTAGAAATTGTTGCAGGAACTTATTTTTCCTCTTCTTCAACTCCCTCTCTATGAATTTTGTTCAACTTCCCCACTCCCAGCTCCCTCTAAAAGCTCTGCATATCTCTGGGAACAGCCTGCCTTTAGCTAAGAATCTTAAAACCACTATTACTGCATTGCTTCTACAGAAGTCAGGAGCAGTAGCAGCTCTGTGAATTCTGACTTAAAAGCAATGTACAGCAGAAACGATGCTAGAGAACCTGTCATATGAACAGGAACCTAAAACTGAAAAAAACTATCACAAAAATTGTCTAAAAGGTCATTAAAGCTGCAGCCTTACCCCACCGCCTTAGCCTGATCCTGTTCCTAAGTCAACACTGAAGACTGAAAAGCAGCCTCAGGCCTTCTTTAATCCCATAACTGGTTACAAAATTCCTTGACGGAAGTTCAACTAGGAAACAGTTCTATTGACGTGGGTCTGATCTCACAAGCCCCTTATTCAACCATACAGGACAGCTGAAGTGAATAGAGGACTTTACTTTGGTAAGAATAATTCACGGGAGTAACAGTTTGAACAGAAAGCTACGCAGAGCTAGGTATGTACTCTGCAGATCATGACTGTCTGTGAATGTCTAGGTTTAGACCCTAAATCTAATTTTGAATGACATTGGAATGTTTTGCCAATATTTCTTGGAGTAAACCCTTAGCTCCCCAAAAAGCTCTGTCCTCAGCTTCCAGTCTATTTTTAAACAGTGTTTTAATTTACTTCTCTTTTCAAATTATATATAAATCCTTCATTTTTTTCTTCTTTTCCTCCTCCTGTTCCACAGTGATGTCCACATCTTTTCTTCTTTCCAACCTTACACCTTCTTTCCTTCTTAACAATCCTGTCATCCAAAACACACTAAAATTTTTTGAGAAGAGGTTGCTTAGGGATGTAGAAGAGAAAGTTCTCTGGAGAGTTTTGTTAATCACTCTACAGATAGAATGTGGAACATAGAGATCATTATATGGAAGAAAATTGAAAACAAATCAATAAAGCAAAAGAAATTATGGAAAATTACAGGTGTAGAGAAATTAGATAATACTGCCAGATTCTGAAATTCCAAAAGAATGATGAAGCTATATAGTATGAATGTCTCTGCATGTTGTAGAAAATAGTGCACCCAGTAAACGATAAAGTAAAAGAATTAAACATATACAGTGAGGAAGAACAAACATTCCCTAGGAGGCATGCTTACAACAGCAGAACTAGAAAGAAGGGAGAAATTCACTGGCTTCCTTCCACCTACAGATAAATCAGTGATAACGACTGGAACTTGCAAATGGCAGAAAACAAATGTGAGGTTTGGAGGCAAATTCTTTTGAGAACCCAAAATGGAAAAATTCAACAAAATCTGTACTTCCATCTTCACATTTTTACTTGACAGCTTGTTGGTCTGTAAAGTTACAGGGCGTTTTCACGTCCGGCAATAGCAGAGATGTAGAGGGGGGGATTACTCTAGCAAACCTTTGCCCTGTCAGAAGAATGTTGCCACAGATGTCTGCATCTGAGTACTAGCTTGTATCTAGCTTGTGGTACAATTGACACATGTAAAATCTCTACACATGATTTTCATCTTCATTTATGCTTTGCCTTTAATCTATCTGGAACTTCCATGGACAACAGTAGGAATAGTAGCAAACAGTGCATGCGTGGATATTGGCAGAAGCCATTAGGAAGAAATGCCCTGCCAAAATCAAAGCAGAAGACTTGCCAAGCAGAGTGCGTTGGAAAAGGAAAGCAAATCCTGGCAACATATGAAAAAGCAAATGAGACAAAGCATTGTAACTTTGAAGTCTCACACGCAGGCTCAAAGATTACCTTCCAAGGGCAGCTGTTCTTGACAGTGATTTCTGTCCATGCAGGAGCTGGACCATCCCTTTTAGCTGGGAGCAAGATATAAACACATCTCCTACCAATACTGTACACTACACAATGTATTACAAATATACAGACAATGAGAGCTAACATTTTTTTGGTGATTTTTTGATTTTTTTACAACTATGCAACTATGAACAACAAATGGCTAACTAAAATAATTTGGTATTTACATGAATAAGCTTTTTTCCTTTTCCTTGTTTTATGTCTCCTCTGAATATCTAGTCTTTTTTTTTTTTTGCCAGTGAGGAGTTTGCTTTAAAAAAATAAAATAAATAAAATAAAATAAAATAAAGAAAAAGAAAACTTTAAATTATCTGCTTTCCCTCAGAACAATGCTCCTGCCAAAGGAGCTGTGAATAAAAGCCAGCTTTCACTGCCTTCTCAAGCATCTTCCATGCTTTCTGACTCCACCAGATCTGTTTCACAGATGCCTTCCTTGGTAAGAAATCAGTGTTATCTCCACTCCCCTACACAGTGCTGCCATAGTTTGATACTATCACTTACGCAATGCTCCCATCTCCTATCCGGTTAATTAGAAATATGCACTTCAGCTCAGACTGAAACAATAATCTTACAAGAGATTCTATAAGACCAGATATTGAGCCAGCTGGCTATATTTTCTAATGAAGTAATCCAGTTGTGCTTTCTAGTCGGAAATTGGGTCCAATATTGTATATCATAGAAGTATATCTTTTATGGTTACCACACAAGCAGCCTGTGATCCTCTGGCTTCCAACTCTCTACTATCTACATACCCCACAAATACAGACTTTACATATGGCAGAAAGAGCTCAGCTTCCCAAGATAGCTCTACAGCCTTCAGTGGGGTTACTCCAGGCATGAGTTTATACTCTCTAAAAACAGCAAACCCACTCCTGCATCAAGCATCCCCCCAAGTGCTCTGACAAAGAGATGCCTTGCCATAACAGACTGTCTTTGGATCAGTGCCTGCAGCAAACACATTAGCCACTTTCCTTCTAGCAGTAAGTAAACAGCCAGACTTCATGCATGGCCTCCAAAGGAAGGTCCTTTGCAGTCTTGTTTGTACTGACAGCTGCTATTTACATACCTTTGAGAATGGCAACGAGTTTGACACTGTCTAGCTCTCCATATAAGTCAATAAGGTTGCAAGAGTTATAAATCATGAAATAATATTTCTTGCAAATAAACCCAGAGTATTTAAAATAATCCTAAATAAGACAGCATGATTATTTCTCAAAATAGCAGTAGAGAGAATGGATTGCCTGGAAAGCTGGATTTCAGTTCATCCAGATGTGTGCAATGGAATCATTTTTGTTTTCTTACAGCTATTAAAAAGTTATCCATCTTAGCTTTCACCGTGGAAAATTACCAAACTCGGGGGCTAGTCATGAATGACACGAGAATCAATTTAATAGAGACAAAAATATGTCTGAGACAAAACTGATTTAGAGACAGGAATGATTTATAATGCTCTTTCCCCAGTATCGGCTGTTATTTCCACTGCAGTCACTTTAATCTCAAATATCTGTAATGTGGCATGCAGCTAAAAGAAGGCTCCACAGCTTGTTTGGTAAGATGGGGAGAAAAAAAACCACAAGTATTAGCGTGTAAAAATATGGATAGCTCCCCAAATATGAATTAAGTACTTCTTTTTTTTTTTCTACCAGACATGGCCAACATTACTGGAGCCTTTTCATCAGCTGTGTTAAAAAAAAAAAAAAAAAGCAATGTTTTCTGTGTACTGAGACAGTACTCAAATAATTCTTATGTTCTAACAGGCAGTACTCCCCATTAAGGTAAAATAAATAAATAAATAAATAAATAAATAAATGAAAGGCAAAATGTTATTTGGTTTTTTTTTCCCAATGGAATCATGTACATCTACCCAACATCCTCTATGAAAGCACAGCAGTAGGTAATAAGTAAACCAATACTAAGGAGCTAAAATGTTCACCTGACATTCTCTCCATCAGCTTCATCTGCAGCAGCTCATACTAGATTTCCAGCCTTGGTCCATTCATCTCAGTTTGGAAAATTTACTCTTCTATTTACCAATTCTGCAGTAGACTTCTAAAATACTACAGCAAAATAGCATGTTTGGATCGTCACAGTAAATTACTCCCATGGGAGTGTTTACAAGTAAAAACTGAAAAAACATTTAAGAGTTTTTTCCCCCCTTTCTTGTTGTAAGTGTTTGAAGCTGTTTGAAGACAATGCCAGACTTAGCACTGGATAGAGTCGTCCACCGAGTAGAGACCAAATCATGGGAGAGGTAACAAAAAAATTTAGTCCCTGGATAAATTAAATCCTTGGCCTCTCTGCTCAAACAGCCAGCGAGGATCTCAGCTGAAGCCAAACATAGTAGCAGTGTTTTACTGCGATGCAAATTCATCTTCACTATGATCTGAATCAAGACAATCCAAGAGATTTTCAGTCAGCTACAAAATGAATATCCTGAAAGAAAAGTCAAACAATGAGATGAAAAAGGTCAATAGAGAGAAAGATTACAATATAGTCACTGCAAACAAAAGCATGGGCTTTGGTGAACATGAGAACCTCATCAGTCTCTCCAATGACTTGGAAAGGACCTGTACAGTGTGAAGTGGGTTAACAGTTGACTTGCACGGTTTGTAAATACAACTGGGAGCTGCTAATGTGTGACTACTGATTTTGTGGTGTGGAAAAGGTAGAACAGGTGAGTTGTGAGGAAAAAACTTTAGGCGGTACCAATACTATAATGACCTTGTTCTTCCTCTTTTAACATACAGACTGGAACATACATAACTGGACTTCTGCACTGGGATTTGTCCATATTATCCTGGGAATAACTCCTCCTTTGGGAATTGCCCTTTTGACATTACTTTTACTCCAATCATAGCTTTGCACTGAACAACTGAACCTCAAGCTCACTCTCTTCTGAATATAGACAACTCTCTTGCTGTTATATGGAGATCTCAAAAGGGATTAACAATGAGAGACCAGTCAAGATCTGTTGGTGTCTGACAATCTTTCTTTATCAGAAAAAAAAAAAAAAAAAAAAGGTTTTCTGCCGGTAAGGTCACTGCTTTGACAGATTGTGTAAAGAAGCCAGAGGAAGGTGGGGAGTATGCAAACTAGACTGCTCCCAGTTGAAGTATGTGAACAAAAGAATGACAGAGACCATGATAAAAGTTGATTGTGTGAGTAAAAAGGCCAAACCACTACCACATGCCTGATGAAAAGGCAGGAAAGATGTTGTCCAAACCAGGACTCCCAGGAGAGATGAGATCACACTAAGCGGGGGAGGAGGGTACGTACAGGATGTTGTTTTGTAACTGTCTAGTGTTTTCCAGAGTAAAAGTGATTGTGGCTTGGCTAAGCACAAGTTTCTCGCCTGCATCCTACTTTTATCCCTAAAGACTAGAAACAAGAGCTCCACCACCAGGTGGGCTCTCTGGAAGTGCATCAGTACAGCATGGTGCTGGGAACGCCTATTGTCAGCAACGTCTCTGGAAGACCAAACCTGTCTATACAGATGGAGCTGACTGCCCAAGAATTGTATTACTGCCTCAGATTCCTGAAGCGTAGAGCTAAACCGTCAAGTACCCAAAACCTAGAGGTTGGAACAAAACTATTTGGTCATGGGATGACTACTATCATAGGGAGTAAAGGGCTTCCCCATAGCATTCTGCCTTCAAGCTAGGTCTTCATTCAAAGGAATTTAATTTCCATTTCTTAATGCACATACAGCCTAACATTTATGCCATCCTGTTTAAGGTTCAAGGGCCTTTTTACATAATATTTAAAAAGATCTGTAGTTTGCCAGATTATTTATTTGTGCTGCATTTTTTCTAGCAGGGACACAGCTTTAGATGAGATGTTGGCTATTTCTAACTTCTCTGGCAGGAAATTTATTCCAATTGCTCTTAGAGGCCCTTCTCATTTCTTTCCTGATTTCTTGTCCCTCATGTACTATCCTCTCTCCTTGATACTCTATTATCTTAATCTCATATTAGTTATTGCATTTGCTGGTACTGCTTTCCTTATCTTTTACACTCTCTACTTCACAATGTCATTGTCCTGATCCTCCTCTTCATTTAATGTTTGATTCCATGGCTGTATCTCTTCCTTGCTCTGCATTACTTTTGCTGGTACTCTGATTCACTGGGCCTTCTAGGCTTTAGATTCTGCACTGTCAGCTTCCTTGAAGGACTGGGTCTCAGTTTCCATTGATGTCAATGGCAAGCTCTAGCACACAAGTGTGCATTCTGTTCAGACTAGGAGAGACAGCATGCACTGATGGTTATGCAAATCCTCTCGATACTAACTATTGCTTCATTCTATATCTTCTGTTTATGCCTTCAAATATTGTATTCCATCTTGTCAACTTTTCTTTCATGCTACTAAAGTTTTCTCTGGCACAGTGTTGTGCTCTTTTTTCTCTTAATTGTCTTCTCATTGGCTTAATTTCAAGTCTAATTAAGTTCTAAAACCAAAGTACTCTCATGCTCCCTCTTATTCATGGTTCTACTTGACAGTATTAGACATGCTTCTTACTTCAGTTAGAAAACCAAATCACAAAAGCTGGACATTGATTTATTGAAAAAAATAGTGCGTCACCTATTTTGTAAAACTCATTACCTTGCTATGTATGAAAAAAAGAACGACCTGAAACTTCTCTATTACCTTATTTTCTAAGTTGTTCTTACACATTATAGTCTGATAATATAATGTGTTAAGAACACTGTAAACCTTGTAATTAGAGCTTTTAAGTTTGCAAACTTAGAAAGAGCTGTGCTGCAGGATTTAGGATTTCTGTCTTTGTATTTTCTAGACCAGTCTCCCATAAAGCAAATACACATTACTAAAATGTATCTTCCTTTTGAATACTATTTCTTGCTCTCTTTTTTTTCTGTTACTTTCAATCTTTAAAGCTGCTCATCTGTCTTAGCTGAATGTCTTGGGTTTTTTTTCTAATTTCTTTGCAACTGATGCAATTTTTATAAATTATATCATGGGAGGAAGGTGTTGCATTATTTTCATTTATGAACTGAGCTACAGCAATGAGACATCTGCCTGAGAAAAGCAGTGTGGGCCAGAAACAGTCTTACTCTACTTTATAACATACTATGTTAATTTATGAGTATTATGTAAATTACATTGAATTACTAAAGTTTTTCAGTTATAACAGCTAGAAAAGGGATTGCTTGGGATAATCAGAGGTCTGAGAAAGCTATTCTATTTTCTCATACCCCAGCTACAAAACAGCTTTGATGATTGAAAGGATCTTCAAAGTTCATTAGGAAGATCCATTCGTTAGGTTGCGAGGAAGGTCTCTGAGGCCCTGCATATGACGTACATCTGCCTCATTGCAATCCCAGTTTCTATTGACCCAGCGACCAGAGGACAAGAACAAAACTGTGTGGTGTCCTTTGTCCAGCTTTGGTCATTCCATGCTGACTGGAAACAAAATGTCACTTGGCTGAGGCGTCAAGTTCACTGAGGGGGCAGGAGCATCATGCAATGCAAGCTGTTTGTTATCCAGCTGACTTCCTAAGAGTATGAAGAAATGGACCAAATGTTTGGCTAGTAAGACAGATCTGAAGGCAGATCATCAAGACATATAGACTGCACATAAGGACAGTCTGCATTGAAGACTTACACACTATTAGGACTCCTCCATGCATATAATCACCTAAATAGGTGGATGAAGCAGCACAAAGGGTTCACACAGATATTAACTGCATTTTTTTCTGCCTGGGTCTGGACCTTTTGTATGCACCAAAAAACCAAAGACTATATTTGTCCAATAGAAAATACATGTAAAAATCATCACAACTTATCTACTGCTCTGACCCAGTCAGCTGAAGGAAATTTTATAGTGCCATTATAATCCTTTAGATTTATAACTGAGTGTATTTGCCAGATGGTACTTTTGGGGACAGTTAGAATAGACAGCAAACAGCAAATATTTGATGAACCTTTACAGATGCAACAGTGTACAAAAAAAAGAACAGGCTGCAAATCTCAGAGTCATGCAGCAGTACAGTAAGGTGAAGGTTTTCCAGACAGTCAAATCAAAGAAGAATGCAGCTCCCTTGGGCAGTTAACAGATATGTCCAAACTGGGGGAGGGGGTGGGGAGGAGAAGTGTGTTTTCAGTAACAGGAGTCAACTTCCAAACCCATTATTAGCTGTAAGCTTTATTTTCAGAATTTTAGTTCCCACCGAGGTCACAGGGGAGAGCACAGCTGCTATTCATAGCCTTTTGGTCCCTCTTACACCATAGGGGAGAGAGAGAGAGAAGAGGAGCACAGAGGGAGAGAGGGGAGCTTTGAGTATAAAGCAGATTCGTACACATTGTCTTACTTTTCACTACCAACATATACAAATGAGCTTTACTGGTCATCATTTGAATGACTCTTCATGCCTAATCAAGATAAAATCCCTTTTTTTTTCCAGTGTAGGGGACACACTGCCTGGCCCAAAAACATAGGCTGTGAGTGGGGAAAGGGCAGGGTGTATTTGGATGTACGGTACTGGAAGGTCATTTTCCATAGGCCATCAAACAGGCATGGAACTGTTGGGGATAAACCCAAGCATCTGAGCTCAGTGACCTCTTTCCCACACCATAACATAGCCCTGAACTAATGCAGTTAAGCTTTTGACAGCAGAGAGGACATCTGAACAGGAAAAAATACAGCTACACGGACTATATAATTTTCTTGCAAACCAAGCTTCAAAGGACTGTTTTTAGAACAGATTAATTGAAAGATTAATGGGCTTATATCTATAAAACAGGCAAGGACATATCACTTATGAATGTGAAACAGTTTCACTTTTATTGTTTATATGAGAAAAACATATACCAAGAATTAAACTCAGAGATTTTAAAGTAAAGAGAGATAATTTTCCAGTGGGGCATCAAATGAAACTACTTTTGTGAAAGGACTTGATTTGGAAGCAGAATAAACAAATATTCCGAAGATTTTTGTATGATGGACTTGGTGATGTTCTGTACCAGCTGTTGGTAAGGGCTACAGAGACAGTTTGCTACCCTGCTGAATGCACAGAATATCGGCAGCCATCACTTAAAGAATGTCAATCAAAAGTACTGCTTTACATTTACACAACCCACAGACTGCTCTGATTTTTTTTTCCCAGCTGCCTAGAGCTTCAGTGAAGCTCTGGCAGCTACCAATATGAGAAACAGCATCGTATAATCATAGAAGCAGAGTCACAGAATGGCTTGGGTAGGAAGGGATACTGAAGATTCATCAACCCCCCCTGCCATGGGCAGGGACACGTTCCACTAGACCAGGTTGCTCAACCTTTGTTTTCACCATCAACTTGCACTTGCTGAGGACTTGTTGATTTCTTCTGCTCTGGAAGAACTCCCTAGGAAGAAGTGAAGCTAGTTGTTCTTCTACTTAGAAGTCAAATTATGACATAAAGCAGGAGAGGTAGTCATAATTGATAGTAAATGATTTCGACAGATGTGACCAGCAATGTGAGCGAAGACAGAAGCCTGCAGTTCTCGGTGACATTGTATCTTCACTAATTTACATTTACCTCCCATACGGAGACTGACAGGTTTTCATCTAAAAGGCTGGTATTCTTTCATGCTACATGGCCTCTTTAAGTTACCAGGCTGCTGTACATTTCTAATGCTTTGCTTGATAACAAGAGAGTTTGCAAACAAAAACTCTTTTTGGTCTTTACAACATACTGTGCATTTTTCTCTTTCATCTCTGGATGTCTCTAACGAAATTGAATGAGCACAGCAAAGAAAATCAGCAGAGCATAATATGGCCATTAGTGTATCAACTGCAGTGAGTGCGTTTATGAACCTGTCACTCAGAGATTAGACTAGACATGCTTCTCTCATCAAAGGCTTCAAAGTCAAGCCTGAATACTCAACCGACTTTCCCAAGATGGGATTCTCCTACTCTCAAAACAAACGTGTCATTTATGTCTACGCCAGAGAACCCTCTCATATAATGCCACATCAAGTATAATTAGCTGCGTTATTGAATCCAACTGCTCCAGCATCAAATTCTCTGTAAGTTCCAGTGAGGCTGACTTGCTGCCTTGCAATTTGCTGACATCGTTTCCATATGCATTGGGACTGCTCTGAGTTCATTTACAGTTCCACTGAACTGTAATCTAGTGCAGCTTAATGGCTTAGAGCATTAACTGAAAAGCTGTGTTCCCAGGTCAGTTACCATTCTTGGCAAGTTGCTTAACATTTTAAATAATCTTTCTTTTGAGCTTACTATTGTTACATTTAGTATACTAACCTCACAATAATTTTGTGAAGATTGATTAATATTTATAAATCTTCTGGCTTAGATAACAGGCTCTGTTGAAATATGAATTATTGTCACACCTATTAAAACTGCTTCTGCTTGATGCAAAATCACCATAATGGAAATGGTTTTAGGCATTTTTGTTACTGTCTCGATAGAACCTACACTACTTGCACAACAGTTAAAGTACCAACATGATGAACCTCCCTGCTCACAGGTCATAATGATTTCGATTTTATAAATGGGGAAATTTTTCTTTCTTTCAGTTCACAGCTAATTAAGGACATGGCAATGCAATGCATTGCATCAATTAGAACAGAAATCCAGTTTTTGCCAGTAAATTTCAAAATGTGTTCTTTTCCAGCATAGTGGAACATTACCCAGTGGATCCCTTTTTGTAATTCTGTGTTTGAACTCCTGCACAAGGTCAGAATGAAGGAGGACGTCACTGAAGTATTTGTGATTGTGAATGTGTGTGTGAAAGAGGTTGAGTTTAGCTAACAGAGAGTAAAGGTAAGGAAGGAAATTTGCACATCAGTTATAACAGGAATGAATGAACTCTGAGGTCTGTGAGTGTAGATCAATACTTACTTTTTTCTTCTTTGCTAGACTGAGAAGGAGACTCTGAGATCTGCAGTTGTAGGTTTTTATTGCACCTGAGCAATCCAAAGAAAACCATATTGTTGTTCTGATCTGCTGACTCCTAGTGTTGTGAGCTCTAATAATTTTACCAAGGATATTCCAGTACATTATGTTTTTCCTAAAATCCCTGTTCATGAAGAAACACAGTGTTCTGGTTTTAGGCTGGAGCATCCCATACCTACCTGAAGCACTCAACTTGCATTCAAACCCTAAAACTTAGGTAGACAGAATCTCCCTCTACAGGCCTCCACAGACATTTCCTTCTGCCCCTTGATTACAAAGGCATCCTAGAGCACTGTCCCAGTATAGTCAAAATGAAGCCACAGGTTGGCTGGCCTGAGTACCCTATGAAGTTTCTGGTTTATGGATGCACATCCCTCATGTCTAAAACTTAAAAGGCAAAAGACAAAGAATTAGACGTTTTGTGACTTGCCAAGTCATGTTTTTGGAGTCATCCTTGTGATTTTTGGAATCTGTTTATTGAATATCTGGAAGCACTGCACAAGCCCTTGCATATAAATATTCCAGCTCTCAAGTATATCACATCATGTCTCCTTCTGTCTAAATGAAGCCGAAGCAGCTTCCTTCTCCTGATGGCATCAGCGGCAAGCCCACAAGAGGCTGTCTGAGAGGCTGTTGAGAACAGCAAGGGCTGCATGCGTGCATCCTTGCACACTTCAGGCTTTTAAGCTAAAAGGGAATTCCATGTGTTTGGACAAGCTGTAGTGGTTGATGTTTACAGCTCCCATTGTGTGAAGAAGCAAACTGAGGGTTAAATATAGAGAAATTTTCTTTTGTAACCTCAGTGTTGATGATAGGGATTGCAATGCTGCCATGTGGCTGAGCAAATTTTCTGTTTATTACGAGTATGCGTATACACAAATAAATGCATGTGATGCTTTGGAAGAATCCTGAGAAGGGCTTTTACTTCTTCGTAAAAATGTCAGTGAACCCACAGGTGCATCCCAAACACTTTTGAGACTGTCTCTGCCACTCAGTGCCTTTTCAGTACCAACAGTGTCTGTATTTCCTGCCTTGGTAATAAAGTCCCACACCAGAAGGATCTAGAATCTCCCTGTTCTGTGGTGACAAAAATACGCTGTAGCCAGGACATCTGGTATCAAACAGGGAAACTGTAGAGACACCCGCAGCCTTGAAGGATCCTGCAATCCTTTTTTGCTGATTGCTGATGGCTGCAGTGGAAATAGAGGACTGTGACTAGGAGGAAGGCACACTATCTGTTGGAGATTCAATATGAAATGCTTTGTGTCCAATTCTTTTTCTTTTTATAGTTATGAAGGTTTCTCACCAATAGTCTTGAACACCACTGTGAACAGCAGTGCTTAGAAAAAAAAAATCAGTGTGCTAGGAGCCTTGAAAGGAATTTGGAACATATTGTTTACTGGATGTTAGCAGCTACTTGAAATTGAACTTTTTCTGTGTGTATACATTACCATCCTCCAATCCCACAGGAATTATACACAAATATCCAGCTCTACTGATGGAAAACATGACAGGGTGCATTTGGCAAAGATTTTTCATTCAGAACTGACTTCCCTGCCAGGAGGTTCTGAAGTTTATGCAGTATTGTTCGTATGGCACCTACCCTTCTGCAAACCATCAGTGCAGTTTAAAAAGCTTCCTGATTACATCACTCCTTTTCATTTTGTTACCATTTAGTAAAAGCTTCCTCATAGTGGGAAAAAGGTAGGATTGTTTGTCTCAGCCATATTAAATATTCTCATACAGCCTCTTGTCCTAATTCCAATCAATTTATTAGTAAAACTCATGACAGATTTAACATAAGAAAGAATGGCCCAAAACAGTGATTTGGGGCTTTTTCTGTTTCTGGATCTTCCACATTTCTGCAGCAGAGGTGGGACACCAGTGTAACAAACATAAGCTGAGCAACGCCTTGATTTCATTAGCTGTTTTTCACAGACTACTTTTTAGTAGAAATAAGTAGAAAAACCCTACCCTAAATCATTAAATCACAGAACTTGGCTTGTGCAACTTTTATCTCTACCAAGCCAGTAAGCTAGTCCTCTGCTTGATTACTGCCCATGATTTGGGCCATAATACCTTTGCAGGTAGTTTTTTGCAAATTCTATCACACAATAAAGGAAAAGACACCTTCTCTTCAAAACTAGACGTTTGTCCACGTGTCTCAGAGTACCTCTCAGTTTGTACAGTATGTATGTATAGTGCACCTATTACAGTGTACTCATTTCTAACAATGGAGAAGTGAAGAGCAAAGGAATACCTTTTACAATACATTCAGGAACGTAACACAAGAAGAATTAGAAGCACGCAAGAAATTTTCACAGTGGAGAAAAATAACCTTCACAAGGGGTGATGCTGAGCAAGAGGCTCACGTATGTATTCTAAATAACCTACAGTACCCCAAGGGACTGTAGCCCACAGGTGACCCATGCTGCAGCAGTGACACCCCCAAGGGACTGCTGCCCACAGGTGACCCACAGCCAGGCAGGAACACTTTTGGTGGACTGTGGCGTACAGGGACACCCCCTGAGAGGTTGTGGCTCACAGGAGACCCAGAGCGGAGCAGGGACACACCTGAGTGACTGCAGCCTACAGGCAACCCCCACCGGAGGAATGAAATGGAGTAGCAAGAAAACCTGAAGAAGCAAAAAGCAGCAGAAAAAAATGAATGAGAAACAAATAGTAGCAGAAGAAAAGTAGTAAGAAGCAAAGTGCAGCAGAACAAAATCAATAAGCAAGGAGAGGAGCAGAAAAAAGAGTTAGGCACACAACACCAAACCTCCCAGGTCACCTGTCACCTGACTAGAGTAACAGGGACAGAATGAGTTTAATCTGCAGCAAATGTAGCAGAAGTGGAGCCTGGGAAAGAGGAAGGGAACGGTGTTTGGCACAACTGCTTATTTAATTGTTTATGTACTCTTTTTTTTCACAATACCCAAATCAGTTTTCATAAGTCTATTGGATATAAAATACATTAAAATTCCCAGAATAGAGAAGTTTTGCCTGTGATGGATGCTCAGATGCTCTTGCCAATAGGATTTGTTTCCACAGAGTGGATCAGCCCAGCAAAGCTCTCATACCTCCCCATGGAAGCACGTATTTGTCTTCAGTAAAACTGACCAGAACCCACAGTGCCTGCCTCCCATCAGGTGTCCCAACCAATAGTTTCCTTTCACTCCTGCAACAGAAAATGTCATAAAAAGCTTATTGATAGTCCAAGCCTAAAGCTACGTGAGTATTTCAAAATATTCATTGTTAAATTTGGAGGGAAGCAGGAACAGGAGTTATATTTGGTAGTAAAAAATTGCAGCCCAACAAACAAACAAAAAAAAAGAGTGCAGATATTATTAAACACAGAGTTAGGTGATTGTCATGTTGCAGGTGAGGCTTTAATATTCATTTTTTCTTTCACTACAGTCAGCAGTAAAACATGCTTTTACTTCAATAGGAGCTGCATGGAGCCATTAAGTGGAGTTGAACTGTTAGGCCATATGGTCTCTCTCCTTGTAGTTTTCTTCATGTTGCAGGTATTTGTTTCTGTTTTGTGTTTGTATTTACATTTTCTTGGCCCTTTTAGTGCCCTAAGGATCCATTTATAAGTGGTCATAACACAGTAACCCACAAAATTACAGCCCTATAAATTATTCCCTCAGGCATTAAAACAGCCTGGGAAAATACAAACACAGACAGACTCAAAACTTTCATTTAACAAAATTTTGGCCATATTGGCAGTGGTAAAAAATCATTTCAAAAATCGAGAAACCACTTTGAAATATACTTAATTTTTATCTACTTGTATTATAGATAGACATCATTTGTTGGGTAATACACAGCAATACAAGAATTAACCAGACCTTCCATATTATCTTATTTGTCCAAAGTGATGTTTTTATTAACAGGAAAAATGAGTTTTATGTAAAAACAGTGAATATTGCTAAATGACAGTGCACTTCACATCATTTACAAGTGTCACATCATTTACAAAGTGAAACACTTAAAAGCCAGGAAATGAATAAAAGACATCTGAAATCTTAGACTTGCCACGTAATAAAAGAAAATAAACTGATGTTTCTTGCAATGGTATCCTAGAATATCACTCTCCTCCATGCATTTATTCTCAGAGCTTCTCTCTGCGACAAGGACCTGTTATTTTTAATCAATGGGAAAAAAGGCATGAAGCAACAGATTTGGAAAGGTCCACAACTTTGTAGATCCTGTGGAGATACACAATCACTCGTAGGTTCTATCCCAAAGGGGTTCCTGAAGTGACATAGGCTGTATTTGCAGCCTGTAGGAGTGCAGACAAGAGGGTGATAAGCACACTTATGTTCCCTATGTTCCACGTGCAGGTTCCTGAAAGCAGAATATGTGTAACTCAGAGAGACACAGGATAGCTCAGGATAGTCACAGGCACATAACATTGGGATCCTCACAACTAGTTTACACAATTTCTGTGATATTGTGATGCTGAGGTAAGGACAAGGACAACATTGGCCCAAAGTATTCTGCCACAACACTGAGTACCCCAAAACTCTTGTGGCTGAACTCAGATGCATAGTCAGACACTCCCTCACTCGTACTGAGAAACAAGAAACCGCGCTGAAAACTGAGTGCAAGGCAGGAAAACTCTAAATTGACATACAGATTGCCAGTTGGTTCAACCACAACTTCTCAGAGGTTTCCTAACATGCCCTACCCTACTTAGCTTGTGAGATTTGGCAAGACTCCAGAAGAAGTTGGTATAGGCATACATAGTCTCCATTTTAAGTTCTAGTCAATTGATATTACTTTCTTCATAGGAAGATTTGAACTAGAGATGTAATCGCAGAACACTTCAAACTAATGTTTGCAAGAAGACAAATGTCTCCATGTTAATCCTAGAAACAATAACAACAAGAAAATGCCTTTGTCAGTTGTTTCCAAATGTTTTTTGACCTCTTAGTCCTAGAGATTATGAATTTCAGATGGTTGTATTGGATGCCAAGTATATTAACTCAAATAATCAGTGCCCTGGGGACCCACCTCTCTGGGAGACAGAATTCATCACTAGAATGTGCTGCAGGACCTGATTTTGGCACACATTAGTATAAAATCAAGCCCAGGGGAAAGAATCTTAGAATTCACCTTAAGTACATGTATGGACTAAATTCATGGTTATACATTATTTTTCTGGCTACAATACTGCTGTCATAGGATTTGTGGAATGTTTTGTTCCTTCTCTACTATGAAAAAGATGAAAAGTAGGTGAGAAACCAAGTTTTTCAATAGGATGAGCTACTGAAGAGACAGTACATCTGCTGGAAAGATAAATGGAGCTGTCTGTCCACCTACAGTTATGGGAAGACTCTGCGGGGTAATATGCTGGGGTATTTTAAGTTTGCAAAGAAACAGCTCCAACTCATGTCAGTGGTGAAATAAGGCCCAGAAGAGCAAGGAAAAGATATATCATAGTTTCTCAGAAAGAAGGATTTGAGCTGAGCAGGGAGACAACAGGCTACTAAGGAGCAACTCTATCCTGAACACAGAATCACACAGAATCACAGAATCATCTAGGTTGGAAGAGACCTCCCCAAGATCATCGAGTCCAACCTCTGACCTAACACTAACAAGACCTCCACTAAACCATATCACTAAGCTCTACATCTGAACATCTCTTAAAGACCTCCAGGGATGGTGACTCAACCACTTCCCTGGGCAGCCTATTCCAACGCCTAACAACCCTTTCGGTAAAGAAGTTCTTCCTAATATCCAACCTAAACCTCCTCTGGCACCATTCCCCCTCGTCCTGTCACCAGGCACATGGGAGAACAGACCAACCCCCACCTTGCTACAGCCTCTTTTAAGGTACCTATAGACAGAGATAAGGTCGTGTTTCTCTCCTAAAGCATTGTGCACATTTTTTCTCGGATATCATCTGGTGTTTTTTCTAGAAGGCATTGAAAGATTGTTCTTGCCAATAGAAAATTTCTCTAATTACAGAGAGTCCTCAGCTCAGTCCTTCTAGATGCTTTACTCACAGGGACTGTTTGCTGGCCCCAAAGCCAACTGGCCACATACAGAGCACTCTACATATGTTCCCTTCCCGACGACCCATGTAACCAGGGTAGTAGCACCCAAATCCACTGCTGGGATGTCCTTTCTTCCCCTCCTCCTGGATGATCTCTGAGTTATGCCCAGCTTCTGTCAGTGTAAGTGCCTGTTGGTTTCAGCCACAAACAGGGACAAAGCGTGCAATTTTACAGCCCTCTATCCTACTAACATAGCTAAAGACGCTTAGCACAAGCTTGGACCAAATGAAGGCAAACACGATCAACTTAAGGCATTGATGCTTATGACAGCAGTATTGCCCTCCCTTAGAAGGAGATAAAAAAAATCTCCATAACCATCCTAGAAAGTAGGACCAGAGAAATGACTGTCTTTAAAACCTTTTTCTGGGTCTAAAGAATAATTCCTTCCAGATCATTTTAACAGCAAGAGAAATATACCATTTTAAAATTCAAGTCTTTACATTCACAAAAGTGAAATGTTATGTGCATCATAAATTTTATGACATTACTACATATAAACCTGTTTTCATATCGAGGGCAGACTCTGCCCAAGTGTCAAGTATATATTTTAATGAATATTTTTATAAAATCAGTTATGTCATCAGATATGACTTATCAGCATTTGAGAGCTGTGAGTTAATTTTTATTTGTATGCCTACATTCAGTAAAATTCACAGAAATAAGATGTGTTTTACTGCAGACTGTAGACTGACAGTTTTAAACAACTGCTTTCATTGCAGAAGTTCCATAAAGAAACTAATCAACAGTTATCTGAAACTTCAAAACCACACATAATTAATTTTAAACTTTTTACAGAAAAGTTGAACTATACATAGAGCAATTAATATATTTAAATTAAAACACTATCTTCAAAACTTCTCAGAACAGACTTCCATTGATTGTTTTTGAAATTAAGTTATCAGGATATTCAGATTAGTATTTATTAATTGTCGAGTGTCTCAACTACCCATTTGACATTATGCAAGTCCACCCAGAATACGTTAAGAGTGGCCTTCCAACTTGTCACGTGTATAGTGTTTTTCAGTAACTACTTCTGAGTTCAAATCATCTTTGACTTTTAATAAAAATACTAAGAGCTGTGTAAGTGTAATTTCCATGGATTATGGGGAGATCTGTAGGTTCACTACAACAGAAAATAAATTGAATGGCTGTTTGCCATATGGACATGGTCATGGGCAACCAGTTCTGGATGGCCCTGCCTGAGCAGGGGTTTGGACCAGATGACCTCCAGAGGTCTCTTTCAGCTTCAGCCATTCTGTGATTCTGTTTATATAAAATAAAAACTTGAAAAAAAAATCCACTCTTTGAAGAGACTTCAGTCAATATTTTGGATATTCTCATGTTACGTGGATTTTTCCAGGATACTAGATCATCCAAGCAGAAGGCAGCAAATAGCAGTGCTTTACTGATACAATGCATGCAAAATGTTGACTTACCTCCAGAGGATGGACTTCATTTAGGGGTTATAACCACTGAGAGGCAATTGTATGAATTTAAAACTTTCTAACTTGAGCTTTTTGATTTCTAGCAGGATTTTCACTCGAGGCATGAGCACACAACTCAGTTCTACATGCATCCTAAACCTGTACAGTTTATCATCCTAGGACAGCTAAGGCAATCTATAGCTAATAGCACAGATGGGAGCATGGTATTTGCCTACCTTTGCTTCCAGCATCTTCTCTGGCCACTTGCACACCAATGCCTGGCTGTTCACGTCTGTATCTTGAAAAAAAACTGACTTTGGCCATTAAACCTCTGGCTTTCCACCTGAAGAATAAATTAACTGGTGTTCAAAAGAGAATCAATTAAATACTCTTAACATTAGTGTAGGTTCTCATCTAGTCCACTGGAGTAATATGCCAGCTGGCTACTGGAAAGCGATGAGTATCCAGACTGCACCTGCCAGCTGTCTCAACCACTACCAAGGCTTTAGAGAAAACTATTTTTGAAGACAGTCCCAAGAAAGTGGTTTGTTTCATTTAAAAGTTGGTACAGCTTAAACCTTATGACCAAATTAACGTAAACAATTGGTTCCTGTGTCCACATATACACTTCAGATGATACTCTTTTTAACTCATGGCAGTAGTTCTGCTGAGGAAGACAGCAATTTTGTACAGAAATCTAATAGCAACATTTTCCTGAGCTTAATAAATATGTAATTTAAGTTGTTATTCAGAATTTCTCTATGCCAAAAATACTATAGATAATACAAGAAAAATCCTCAGCTTTTCAGAACCCATGGTTATTTACATTTTTATATATTGCGTATGTTTACATATCTACTTTGTTGGTCTTTTTTCCATTCAATTTCCTTTACTATTCTCTTTCCATTCTCATTTCCCATTCCTTCTCCTTTCTTCTCAGTTTAAATAATCCTAGACTATGTCAAGTTAGAAGGGACCCACAAGGATCCAACTCCTGACTCCACACAGAGCAACCTAAGAATTAAACCATGTATCGAAGACCATTTTCCAGGTGCTTCTTGAATACTGGCAGAATTGAGACCATGACCCAAGCACCCTGGGAGCTTGTTCCAGTGCTTGACTACTCTCCCAGTAAAGAACCTTTTCCTAATACCCAATCTGAATTTCCCCTGATTAAGCCATTCCTTCACCTCCTAGTGGAGACCTTCTTCTCTGCTCCCCCTCATGAGGAAGTTGTAGACAGCAACAAGGTCACCCCTCAGCCTTCTCTAAGCTGAACAAGTGATCTCAGCCACTCCACATAAGTCATGCCCTCAAGACCCTTCAACACCTTTGTTGCCCTCTTTTTGACACATTCTAATATTTTTATATCCTCACTGTACAGTCCAACCACTCCTTTACATAGAGCACAACCCTTCCACCTTGCCTGCCCTGCCTATCTCTCCTGAAGGTCCTATAACCATCCACAACACCCCAGTCACAGGACTCTTCCCACCAGGGTTTACTTAGGCCAATGGTGCCGTAGCTCTGAGACTGAACCAAAGCTTCTCACTCCTCGTTTTCTCCACATCCTGCATGCATTGCTGTACAAACATTTCAAATGTGCTCCAGTGTACCCAGTACATTGTTGAGCAGAGTGAAAGCCCTCATAAGAACACTGTCCCAAAAAAACATCATGTTGTCCTATAGCTTATTACTAGCATGCCTGATTTCATCCCCTTCAAACCTAGTTTAAAACCTTTTCAAATCAGCCCTGCTATCTCATGAGCAAAAATACTTTTTCACTTTTTCCCCTTTGAGAAAGGTGGATTTCATCAGGCCCCAGTGGGCATGGTGTCGCATAGACCATTCTGTGATTGAAAAACCACAAATTTTACTGGTGATACCATCCTTGGAGCCAGGTATTGATAAGCTGGGTCCACCTGTTTCTTTCAATACCATTCCCTACAACGGGAAGAATAGAGGAGAATAGTACCTGTGCTCCTGATTTCTCCACGAGTCCCCCAAAGACCTTGAAGTCTCCTGTGATTTCCCTTGGACTTATCATGACTACGTCACTACTCACACGAACAAGCAAGAGTGGATAATCATCTGAGGGCAGTATCAAGCTAGGAAGTTTCCTGGACATGTCCTTAACCCAGGCCCCTGGGAATTAGCAAACTTCTCTAAAAGGCAGGTCTGGTTGGCCCTCTGCTCCCCTCAGGAAGTCACCTACAGCAATAAACCGCCCTTTTTTTCCTCATGGTGATGGTCATGATGCAGGGGATTGGCTGACCTGACCTTGGTGACTACTCTAGCACAGATGGATCATCAACCACCTCATCATGTCCCTGTCCTTCCAATTCCAGAGCCTCACAGATGTTTTGTGAGGGCACTTGGGAAGCCAGGGTAGACAAGGAGGAGCTTCCCATGCTGCCCTGAGCACAGACTTGTCTCCAGTCACCTCTGTTCTTGAAGTCACTTCCTTCTGCCTGGTGGGGAGGGGGTACTGGATCCCCCTTGTCACCTGCTATACACCTAGCTGACATTTCTGCTCCACTGCAGGCAGAGTGTGATTCCAGCACTGTCCTTGGGCTCCCAGATGCCCCTCTACCTGTCCACTTCCCTTGAAGCTCTGCAGGCCTTCTGCCTGGGTGCAACTCCCACAGGCATTCTCACTACTGCCCTCAGACACCAGCAGAAACTGTAGGCCTGGGTGGCTGCACATTCCCTGGGAGTTGTGTCAGGTCCCACGGGTTGCTGACACCAAAGGGGACACGGAGAACACAGTTTTCTGTCTTGTGATCACCACTGCTTCAGCTCACTGGGGGACAGTTTATGACCAGAACTGAGGGTGGCAGGCCCCAGCACCCCTTCAGACACTCCTGGTCCCTCATGAGCCTCAGGCTCCCCTCACAGGCCCCTCAGCAGGTGGAGCTGTCGCTGGTGCCGGTTTCTGGTGGCTGGAACCGGCAGAGGGGCAGTCGGCACTGCCCATCGCCAGACCACCTCTCCCCACACTGCCGGGGGTGTTGGCACCCCTCAGATGTCTCCGGCGCCTCATCAGCCTGGTGCTGCTCTCCACACGTGGCAGCTGCTGCTTCTGCAAGGGCAGAGCTGTTTTTTGTGCTGTGCTGCTGCGAGTAAGTGTGTAAGCAGCCTCCTGATTGTGCTTTAAATGAACATGGTTAACCACTCTCTAAATAGCCAGCATTCAAAACACAAATGAGCTCACTTAATTTAATACCTGTGAGCTAAAGACTTTAGTTCCAACCTCTTGCTGTTGTATCACGTTCAGCCTCCATACAGACTTAAGCTTTTGCCTAAGTTGCAAGATGACTCTTGCCGGTTGTTGCATTTCAGTACATATACATATACATATGTAGTATGTATATGTGTATTGCATTCTTCTGAACTGCCTTGAAGAGAGAAATGCCATAAGGATCTGTGATGATCCTGGTAGGGCTTTCTTTGCAGAAATCTCGTCCAAACCTCCTATGTCAATACTTCAGAATTCAGCAATGGTCATCATCCCTGATCATAACCACGTATACAGGGCTCTCAGCAGGCTGCACAATGTTCCATAAGAGAAGACACAGCTCCATGGCCCCCTTACCCCAGCCAGCCAGTCCTGCTTTATATCTACCTGACATCCTTTATTTGCATGCACTTTCCTTAATACATTGTTTAAATATACAGTAAGGTTGCGGCTTTTGCAGCAATGTAAATATATAACTCTAGAGCAGGTAATCTCAACCTCGGCTCTTTATTCAGCTGCATATACTGGAATACTGTAGGATTTCAGCTCAGCATCTGAGGAGGCAGGCAGCATTTTACAATGAGCTTTTTAGTCTTGCTTTTATGACAATTCATAAATGAAAGAAGAAAAGTAATGTCTTTTTTAGGGCTTCATTTTAAGGAGTGTTTTGAGGCTGAGTGAATACATAGTTCATTCAAAATGGTAAAATTTTACTCAAAGGGTACTTTTATTTCTAATGTTCCAGTTAAGTTTTAAGGGGTTTTTGGCTTTCTTCCACTGTCAGGAAGTATTGTTTCCAAATCATCATTTATTAGAGCAGTAAGTCTTTAAAACGTACAAAGAGAGGCAAAGAGGTAAGCTCCATATTATTTTTAAAAGTCTTCGATGGAATAAATGAAAGGCAATCCAGTCTCTATCATCATGCCCAGGTCTGCATCCCTTCCATACAAATAGCTTTATTTATCTCCATGTCATTACTCCTGGGAGAACTACTTGCATGCGTGGGAAGCCCTCCTGTTATGTAACACACTGTGACACACAACACGTCGGGCAACGACAAGCTGCATCGTTATGCAATGTACAGTACCGTCTATGAATCAGGGCTCCCTTACAATGGTCAGTGCTTCACGGCAGTTTGTTTTAGTGTCTGCTGTAGTATCTCTTTGCTGGTAACTAAATATTTTAGAACAGTTTATATTGACTCCAGGGACAGCTGTTGAGGAGAAAATTCCTTTTTTCAAGCCAAATATGGAGTTCATGGCTTAGCTCAGGCATTGGACAGTACCCAAGAATTTGTTAGGTTTTCTTTCCCCTTGCTCTGAATTGTCCAACCTCCTCCTGCCTCCCCCTTCACATACACACACACACTCACACACTCACACACATACAAAAAAAAAAAACCTCTAGAATAATAAAATTTAAAGCATATCCAGAGCACTTACTATATGCTGACATTTTCTTAAAGGGACAGTGTCTGTATAATTTAGGTCTAAACTGTGGACTTAATAAAACCTTTTTAAACAAAATGTAAAGTTAATACAAATTTTAAGATGATTTTAAACTGTCTCAGTGAGAAGAGATGTTCATATTTTAAGGGGCCCCTAATGTCATTGCATTTCTAAGAAATGTCTCACTCTATAAAAGCTAATAAGTGAAATCAAACGGACATTTAAAAAGACTGATACACTGGTCTGCTCTTACTGCCTAAGCAAAGAAAAATGCAAGGAACAATATATATATATATATATCTGTAATTGTCATTTTTAATGTTTTGTCTTTATATTATTCACATACCATAGAGATATTAGTTTTCATTACAGCACTTACAAACTGGTAACCAATATCTCTTTAAAGGAAAATACAACAAGTGTTGTCCTAACACTTAAGTTACAATTGGTAATGAAAACAACAATGTATCTTCCATTTCCGCTAACCAAGTGTCTATCTACTTTTCCTATCACCAATCATAACAAATACGTCAAGAGTAGTACAAAATATGAAATATTAATCACACTCTTCTCCAGAAAAAAAAAAAAAACTGTCTATAAAATGACACATTTGTTGCAGAAAACATCTCAGTTTGAACTTATTTTATAAATCCTGTGTTATACATTTAATTTATGTCTAGTTTTAGCTTGCTTCTAAAATATAGGCCAACATAAGAAAGATACAAATTCTACATGGTGTTTAGAAAATGCTGTTTAGCAGAACAATATTACTCTCCCCGCATCTAACACTTATAAAAGCCTTTTGGGAATGACATCTCACATCAATAAATAACGTCACAAGTCTTTTGTGAATGATACATTACATCATTTCCAATAGAAGAGGAACTCGCAAGAAAAAGATAGTTTTTCAATAAAAAAGGTACTGTCAAGAGGAAGAGCAAATCTGTATCTGATAACCTCTAAGGCATGGGTGAGTCAAAGCAAATAATGCTTAATCCTAGTGATATGTAAAGTATTTTAAAGATTTGGAACTGGGAGTATCTGTGCAGTTATGAATTTAAGAAATGCTCTTGTTCTTTATTGAGAATTCTTGGTGGAGACTGATGCACCTGTGTGATGTTAGTCCAGCAATAACAGCTTTATTGTGACCACTTGTCATGGGCCAGGGAGCTCTGCCTGCTGAAAGGATGGGTAACAGGAGGCCTGAGGTGCTTTCCTTGGTCATGTGCTGCAGCCTCAGAAAGTGCCTTCAGCACCTACTGCAGCCATCCTAATTGGCAGGAGGGCTCTGTTCCTCTGGCAGGAAATGAACATTGGCCCTCTAGGCAGGCAGCAGTGATAAACAGATCTTCTGCCTGGAGCTCTGCACAGCAAGGTATTAAAAGAAGGGCGGGTGCAGAGATATAGGGTCCTAGTGCGAGACACCCATGGAGGATACATTCTGTGGAAGCCCTCTTCACTGCTGCACCAGATACTGAGTTACATTGGGTAAATGGCTAAAGCTTAGATCTCCAAGGCACTAAATCCATCTTACCTCTGGATGGATTTATACTTACAGGTACCTGAGTAGATAGAAAGTACTTAAAAAGTTAGATTCCCAGTTCTAGATTGGTGTTTCTCTAGCCAAGACCCTTAAGAGGCTTTACCCTTTCTCAGGGTTAGCCTTATATTTGCTTATTGGGTAGAATCAATTAAGGACATCTCCAGATGCGGTCAGCAGAAGCAATAAATGTGATTACAGCACCACAATCACCAGAGGAGAAGATGCAATTCCTTCCTCTAAACTCCAAGTTCTCCACCCCTTTTCTAGAAGTTTGTGCCTGTTAAATATTCAAGACTAATTAAAAACAAAACAAAGCAAACAAACAAAAAATGTATGTTATAGAAGCCCATGGTTTAGGGAACTCTTTGGAGACATATTTTAGTTCTCTGAGGCAGGTGTCTCCTCACATCTTACAAGCTTTATTCCAGAAACTGTGCTCTGAGCACAGAGTAGGCTATTTTATACAGGCTATTTGCTGACATTGTTGTGCTGATTCTGTTTTAAAACAAAGCATCTGTACAACTACATTTCTGGAAGAATCCAGTGCTTTCACTGGGCCCCTAGAGTTAAGCATCCTGAAAGAATTCCCAGTGGACTGGTATTCCGGGGGAGTGAAGCTTCACTCAGGCCATCCTGAAGGCCCTCATAAGAAGATAGGTATTGATTTTTACATTAATAAAGAGAATAAAGGCTCATTTTTATGTCAAAAAGGCAGTCTTATGAGATAAAATGCTTATAGTACTAGGTAGAAGTCAAGTGAGGTTACTTCAGATTTGGCTTTTGATTTTGGTTCCCTGTTGCTAGATCTACATCTCTGAACAAGGGAAAACAGAAAACTCCATATCAGCTGTTGTAAGAGACTTAACAATGCTTTTGGCTGTAATGGCAGAGGAAGTTCCATAATTCTGAATGCACCCTTACCTCCAGATCTTCCTGGTAACTGCTGGGTATGCCACCAAGCCAAAAGACTTATAGAACTGTTATAAGCCCTGTTTAGAAGGACCTGTGGTTTTTTTATTATTAATTTTTTTATTATATATTTCCATTGGAGGGGTTTAAAGATTATGTTTAAAGAATTCAGTGTCAAGTTGTAAAAGAATTCTTGGTACAACAAATATTAGAAGATTTGCTTTTAGTGTAATATGCCTCTGAACATTGTTAGACGGCTATCCAAAAGAGGAGAAATACAGTTAAGGCTAGATGTGTTTCACAGATCAGATAGTCCTACATTCACATCAAGCCTGAGCTCCTAATTCCTGTTCTTGTCTGCCCTTCTAACACTGAAGTGGTAAAACTTTCTTTTCTCTGACAAAACTTGCACTGCTCCTGTTTAGCTGAGTACTTTCATAACACCTATGGGTTATCGCCTAATAGTGCTTTGGCTTGTGTAAGCAGGGGGCCATGATAAAAAGGTCACAGCTTGCACATGAGGGAAAGAAAAACATGCAAGTGTTACTGCAGTTTTTCTAAAGTGAACTCCTGGAAAAATTCATGTAAACTGTGCAGAGCTGTAATGTGAAAGGGGACATTTGTTTCTTCAGAAGGAATTATTATGGTGCAAGAATTGTCTTGGCAGATACACAGAACATATTTGCCCAGTATGTAAATAACTTTTTCTTCTGTAAAACTTCAAGTGAATAAGTAACTTTTTGAAAGGAAAAAAAATCCATCTCTTTACCTTCTATACAGACACACATACCTGTTCCTTAAAAAATAAATAAAATAAATAAATTAACAAAAAGGTAGATTTAGATTTTTAATTCTACCTTTTGACCTCAGTGGTTTTGTTTGGTTTACTGATCAGCACAAGTTTCAAATGTCAAACCAAAGAGTACTGCACATGAAAAGAAATCTGTTGGCAAAGGTAACTCTCCTATTGAGGTCACATTCTAGAATTCTCAGTGTGGGAAAATTGGTAGTTTTTTCCCCATTTTCTTAAGAGATTAGTCATATAAATATTTTCTAATTGCAAAAAACACTACACATGACTTTGCCTATTGAAATGTATTCGTTTGAGTGTCTATTACGCAGATTTGCTAGATGGAATGCCTGCCTTTTGCAAATTGCGTGCAAATGGGTCCTTCCCTATTGGCTGACCTAGGGAGGAATGAAACCTCTCCAGACCATTGCAGCTATCCTGACAGAAATTCCTCTTGAGCTCAAACCATGGGAGGTCTGTGCTTTTGGAGATGCTGCATGCAAATCCAGTGTTACATGCCGTTGAGCCATGAACTCACCATCCATATGCAGTAGCACATTGGCCATGTTAACATCCTAAATTAATGCCAAGCTGAAGCTCTGAGCTGGACCAGCTCTGTAGAGTCTAGAGTCAATGTTTTCTGCTGGAAAAGGATCGTTAAGGCAAACTGCACGTAGCTGATGCTAAAACCTGCCTCACTGGACAGCTGGGGAGAAGAGAACTGCCCAAATCAAGCAGGAAGACGCCCTTTTACCCTAAGCTATGGTCATCTCACCAACTTTGATATTAGGACTCTAACCGCAAATGCTTTGACTACAGATGCAGATTTTTTCCAATTTAATCACAAATGTGTGAGAACAAAGAACCCAGAGTTTTATCATTGGACACACGTATTCACTGTTACACACAAGTCATTCAGCTGCTTGCCTGAACTCAGTGAAAAAGTCAAATCTTCTTGCCTGTTTTCTTTGGAAAAAAAAGTTACTTCTATCTACACTATTTCACCTAGTTTTTTTCTCTGTACTTTGTGAGTTGTCAGCGGCAGGAGTGTTACATTATTTGCTGTACAAGAAAGGAAAAAAGATTTGCATTTTTATCCTCACAGCAGCTTAAAGTATACAGGCACGCAAGTTTTCAAAGGAATGAACAAAACAAAACCTAAATGAATTTCTCTCATTTGTCATTTCTTATCAAAATCCATTTTTTAATGGATTTTGACACTCAACAAGTTGGAACTACTTGTATTTTTTCATGATTCCCAAATAGGTCCATCATATATTTTAAAAGAATTAATGAATATATCACCCTGCAGAACACTAATGCATACATTATTCATTTTACCTCAGCTTGTTTGAAATGTTTGCATGAAGAGAAACTCTAGTAGGTACTGTTTCATTTCATCACTTACAGTGCATGCAACCAGAATGCCGTAAAATTTACAACACTGGGCTCTTGTGTGATTAATATACTTCTGCCATAAGAATATGCTGTAATTTCAGTACCATTACACACATGGGTCTCTGTAGGATACCACTCTTTGTGACTTTACATATCATGAATTTAAAGCAAATGTTTCTTTAAAGTATGTTTTTAATAGTATATATCAAAACATGGGAGACATTCTATGAGATTTGTTAGAAGAGCTCCTTTGGTAGAAGCTGGTAGAATTCTAGGTAAGAAAGCAGCCTAAGACTAATGTGTTCATGTCTACTTATCTGCAATTTAGAGATAGGCTGCTAACACAAAAAGACCCATAGGAATTCTTTGTCTCAGTCTTACCAGCAAGACTGTCCTTCAGGAATCCCAGGACAAACAGAATGGCTGGAGCAAGGAGGATGTGTCATTGGTGGAAGAGAATCGGGTCAGGGAATACTTGAGCAAACTGGAAGTGCATAAGTCCACAAGCCCTGATGGGATGCATCCCTGAGTCCTGAGGAAGCTGGCAGATGCAACTGAGAGGCCTCTCTCTATAATCTTTTCTTGACAGTGGCAGCTGGGAGAAGTGCCTGAAGACTGGAGGATACCGAGTGTCATTCCTATCTTCAAAAAAGGCAAGAAGGAGAACACAGGGAACTAAATGACTCTTAGCCTCACCTCAGTGACTGGGTAGGTAAACCATTTCCAGGCTTCTATATAGTGAAATGACCAGCCTGATGAATGAGGGAAAGAGCAGTGGGTATTGTTTTTCTGGACTTCAATAAAGCCTTTGACACTGTCTCCCCTAAGATCCTCACAGAGAAACTGTTGAAGTACGGGCTGGATGAGCAGACAGTGAAGTGGATTAAAAATGGGGTGAATGGCTGGATCCAGAGGATAGTGGTCAGTGGGGCAAAGTCAAGCTGGAGGACAGCAAAGAGAAGAGTACCCAAGGGTTCAGTAACAGGTACAGTCCTGTTTAACATCTTCATTAATGATCTGGACAACAAGGTACAGTGTACCCTTAGTAAATCTGTGGATGACACCAAACTTGGGGGCCGGGGGAAGTGTCTGACTCACCAGAGGGCTGTGCAACCATCCAGGGAGACTTTGACAGGTTGGAGAGGTGGGCTGACAAGAATCTCATGGAGTTCAACAAGAAGTGAACGGTCTTACACCTGGGGAGGAACAGCCCCAGGCACCAGGACATGCTGTGAGCCACCCATCTGTAAAGCAGCTCTTCAGAAACGGGCCTGGGGGTCCTGGCGGACACCAAGTTGAACATGAGTCAGCAACATACCCTTGCTGCTAAGAAGGCTAAAGGTATTCTTGGCTGCATAAGGCAAAGTATTGTCAACAGATAAGAGAGGCAACCCTTTCAATCTACTGAGCTTTGTTGAGGCCATACCTGGAGTTCTGTGTTCAGTTCTGGGCTCCCCAGTACAAGAGAGATGGGCATACTGGAAAGAGTCCAACATAGGGCCACAAAGATGATCAAGGGATTGGAGCACCTTTCCTGTGAGGAGAGGCTGAGAGAGATGGAACTGTTCAGCCTGGAGAAGAGAAGGCTTTGGGGGGGGATTTTATTAATAGACATTGATAAATACGTGAAGGAAGGGTGCAAAAGAGCCTGGAGCCAGGCTCTTTTCAGCAGTGCTCGGTGCCAGGACAAGAGGCACTGGGCACAAGCTGGAACACAAGAGGTTCCTTCTGAACACCAGGAAGCACTTCTTTACTGTGTGGGTGATGGAGCACCGGAACAGGTTGCCCAGAGAAGTTGTGCACCCTCCTTCACAATCTTCACAAGCTGCCTGGACACAGTCCTAAGCAACGTGCACTAGGTATCCTTGCTTGAGCAGAGTGCTTGGGCTCCAGAGGTCCCTTCCAACTTGATCCATTCTGTGATTCTGAGACTCCTAGACAACTAAATGAGTAAAACACCCAGTTAGATCTCCCTCATTTAGTTATCAGGCATAGAAATGAGAGGTGGAAACTCCACAGCACACTACCCCTGACACTTTCTCTTTGTTCTTCCTCTTGGAATTCCTCACCATTGGACCATGGGAGTAGAAATTGGCACCACAGAACCAAAAGCCAAAAACAAAAACCTGCTTGAAATGGCTTTCTTGTGGTGGAATCTAAAGTGCTCAGAGTAAAGAAGGTAAATGAGAGAACTGGATGTCTCTGTCTACCTGAAGCAACCTTCTGCCCTTTTCCTCAAATATAAAACACACCAGCCTAATACTTATGGAATAATAATATAAAGTGATGAACTGTGAATATGGTTTCCTCTGAAAAACTGTGACGGAGATCTAGCACACACACACTCATCTCCATGAAGAGTCATGGTGAAAACCGCAGTCTCCTTCCTTCTTTAAATTCTATTGTGAACATTTGAAATGGTATATCTCTTACACAAAGGAAATTTTGCCAAAGGGCATAACAATAACGATGAATTTTTATTTCTTTGCATTTTTCCATTCATAATGTGTGTGATTACAAAAGCTGCATTCGTATTTTTGAGTAAAATATTCAATGCCAGAAAGCAGCTACACTTCCCAGGACAGACTGCTTTAGCCCTTATAACCTGTAGAACAGTCCTTTAGGGCATCATTTACCAAATTTGACCAGTATGTTTAACTAATAAAACAAAATTAGCAAAGGTTTGTCCTATACACTGTTTGAATTGTATGTAATCAAGACTAAGCAAGCTCAGTTGTCTCCATTGGTATCTTATGTTGTTTTACAATAACCAGACAGAGGCAGCCTTTCCTGTTTGGAAATTAATGCTATATACCATAGTGAAAACTGGGACTGAAAACTTTACTGTAGAGTTTTAAGATATAACAGAACTGAAAAACAAACCAACAAACAAAAAAATTACCCCCACAGAATATCATAAAAATAACAATTATGTTAAGCTCATTAACTAGGGGATATTTGATATATATATATAGAGAGAGAGATTGTACTATTCATTTATACAGTTATTTTACATACTTTTATGTATTATTAATATATTTGGAATATTATTTGCATGTTGTTATTTTACTTATTTACTAGAATGATTAAAATTTAGCCAGGAACAGAAAAGAAGCAATGGGACAGTGTGCTCTGGCAGAAAGTTACCTGCAGATATACATTGAGTCATAAGAGAAAGACTTAATACAGTTCTTTGTGCCTTAGTCAAGAGGAGACTCTTGTTCCTTCATTCTATGTTTTTGATAATATTGTCAGATGCCGTAGTTAGGACAGACATAACAGAAGGACTATACAGTTAGGCACAATGTACATGCACAATACATAACTAGAAAAAGCGTAACTATGTATGTTGATCTACAGAGGACAATTGGAATTTAACCAGTGTAGGTGTTGCCCATACATTTTTTCAAGATTTGACATTCCTTAACCAGATATTCTGCAGTGAATTGTCACTAATTCAAGAAAATAATACTTTCGGGGACAAAATCCTTTTGGGGTTTGCTCCTTTCTTTGAGTTTTTCTTTTTTTTGTGGAGGTGAGGGGGGCATCTTTCTTTCTTCGGCCTTTGATATGTCTTTATCAATTCCCACGTTTTCATCTCTAAGACATGTCTGCAAATGCACAGACGATCAAAAGTGCTGCTGTGAAAGCAACCATACTTCTGTTGATTCAAACTCATGGTGCAAGTCAATCCTAACACTACCGTGGGGATGGAGATCAGCATGATAGTGGCAGAATTAGGACCTTCCTGGTGCCTGTCTCATGGTTATACATTACAAGAAAAGCCAACCTCTAAACCCCACTTAAGCATTATAGGATAACATAAGCAAAAGTCAGCTACAGGCTTCTTTCGCTCCAAGATAACAAGGTGTCACTACAAAATAGTCCCTCCTAATTTGCAGATGAAAAAGCACAAAAGTAGAGAAAGAAAAATTCCTCATCCTGTGCTCACCTAGGCAGCATTTCTGTATACACACGAGTTTTTGACACCAGATCAACTTCTTATATATATTGATGTGGAACAAGTGACATCTAGCGGCCGGTGCAGTCAATTACTATTCAACTCTCAAGACTAATTTTTGAACCAGGTGTTCCAGCATCTGAATTTTTCTCGCTTCCTTCTTCTGCTTACTCCAAGTGTCAATAGCAAGTCAACCAGCTGATATAAATTAAAATTCAAAGTGCTACACAGATTTATCTCCTTAATACTTTTTTACAGAACACTTCTCAAAATAACACCGCATGGTCAAAATTTATCCATCAGGCAAGACCGGACCGGAAGCCCGGCTTTCCAACCTGGAAACACTGGAATAATCCCAAGAAAATGGGAGATCTATGACAGTCTCAAGAATAAGGCCCAGAAACAGCAACTGGGCTTTAACATGCCTTGCTGTTCTTAAAATTGATATCAGAACACAAAGGAAAAGAACACAGCACGAAAAAGAAGTGAAGGTCCCATCAGAAGGCAGCCACTGACCATCTGTGTCATATGATAACTGTTAGAATCAATATATTACATGATTATCAAACAGCTTTAGGATAGCGAGCATTTATTTTATTTTATACCGTTTTATTACCAATGAGAAAGACACAAACTGGAAACCAGTTAAGTAATAAGAGAAAAACTATGCTAAGCTATAAACTATGTAATTCTGTAAAAGACTGAAATATTTTAGTTAATTTAAAAGAAGTCAGTGATAAAATAGTCAAACCAAGGACTCTGGTCTCAAAGACATCAAATAACACAAAATAGTATTTGTTTTTAAAATACAAAAAATACTTTGCCTTTCTTTTCTGTCTTGAAATATTGTCTGCACCTGTTCACCATGTATGCACAACTTCTATATTTGCTGTAGCCAGCACTTAAATGTAAGATGTTTCAGTTTTGGCTGTGCTAATAGTAACATATATTTTATCTTAAATTCTTATCTAATGATTTTTCAAGATTTTAGGATTTAAAGTGAGAAAGTAACAAACACTGCTGACAGAGAAAAAGAAAAATATGGGACCATATAAGAATAAACTCCAGAGGTGGGAAAAAAAATCATAAAGCTCTAATGCTACATTAATATTTAATAATCTTAGATTCTCTACCATTAAGAAATGTTACAAGGTACATACATAAGGCCTGACATAGCATGGAAAACAAGTTTTGTAAGAAGAAATAATGTAAGATGAAACAATATAGCTGGGAAAAGAACCAGACAAGCTTGCAGGCTGAGACACCATTCAAAGCTGAGGACAAGGCCATTTCCGACTAGAAGAAGAAAATGAGGTCTGAAAAACGTGTCTATTCTTTTCTCAGCTACATCAATTGCCTAATAAAAGATGTCAACTCTCCCTTTCATTTTTAGTCTGTTTTGACAGCAACAAGCCACCAAACAATAGCAACAACCAAATCCCCAAGAAGGAAAGATCCTTTTCTATGACTGTGTCATAGCAATTCCATTACACAGTCTACTTAAGGATTATTTCCCAGTGGTAATGAAAACACATGCTAAGCCAGAGATCTAACTGTGACGCTTCTGGAACCACCTCTCCAAAAAAATCTCTAAATGTGCAGCAAAGCAAGAGTGTACATATACATTGTAGATGTTTGAGCAAAAATATGTTTGTAGAGATAACTATCAGCTGAAACCCATTTTTTGTTAACTCATATTTATACACACAAACGTACATACAAATAGAGCCTTAGCACCACTGCTTGGGCCTCAACAGCATTTATTGCTACAGGATTTTAATAAATGATGCCAAAACATTAGCTTAAAAAGATTGGGGGGGTGGGAGGGGGTGGCAACTCATATTACACATCCTCAACACTCATGTGGTGCTTGGGATGGCAAAGATCTTAACTCCTCTTGCAAAATGGAGGTGTTAACTTCACCTGGCAGTCATGAGGCAAACTAGGACTCTCCTTCTCAAAGTATCAAACCACCCCTGGAGTATAAAGCTCTGAATCGTGGTTCTTCAAGAGGCTTGCTTTTAAACTATCCCCTATTTTGAGCCAAAGCTAAATTTATCTTCGCAAGAAACACAATCCAGTAAGAGGATAATGGTTTATTTGTCTATAATCAGAAAAAGTGATTTTATTTTTATTTTTTAAAAAATGTGTTATTCATTCCTGTAAATACCTCCACATTTTGACAGCTTGTGAATTCTGACATAAATTATTTATAGTTCTTATTAAGAGCATTGAAATTGGTGTATACAACATCAGACACAGGCTGCATAAAATGTCTTGTGTCTTTATTTTGATGGCCCTTTAATATTTATATAAAAAAAAATCAGATAAACAACAACCAAAAAGCTTTTAAATGCCCAGCTCCTATTTGTGTCCCATTCCTATTATCTTTGTATTCAAAACAATTTAATGCCTGCAAACCACAGTAATTCTTCTTTTTTTTTTCATGTTTCCATTCCTGTTAATCTTGGCCAACTCCTGCAACACAAAATGCAGACAATTAAGAAAATAAATAAAAATAATTTAGGATAATTCATCCACAAAATGAACTCAATAAAAGTTACTTACACTGCAAGTTTATCAGAGTAATTCCCAAATCAACTGCAGCTATTCTTAAAAGTAAAAGCTGTGTGGGAAGCAATTTTTGGAGCTAAGTAGACAAAAGAGAGCTGATTCTATCTCTGCTTGGAAATGGAAAAATATTAATGAATTTACACTCTGGCAAAATTCTTTGGTATTTCCTGCAAAGAACATAAGTCTTCAGGTATGGTAAACTTAGTGTCAAACTGATCAAAACCTGAGCTACTTCCCCATCCTAACCTAATATATTATTAGGTAAGTCTGGCTGAAAGTCAAATCAGTACATTTTGAAGATTTAAAAAAAAAAATAATAGTGTTTGAAAAATAAGGCTCAAATACTGACTTCTGCACCTCACCAAAATGCTTTTTTTTTTTTTTTTTAAATAGAAGCATTGCATGTGGGAACAATTGTAACAAAACATCTCAAAGACATATCTTACAAATACTTGAGCTTCTGAATTAGAAAGAACGGGAAGCTAACATTCTTTTACAGTTATTTTCAGTGAAAACTCATTCACGGAAGGATTTGATGTAAGTTTATTGAAAACTAATGGTAGGATACAGCCTAGCAGAATACAAAACAAACATGGAAGAAGTCTAGAGACAACGTGTTCCAGGTTCTGCTTGGTAAAAGAACCAGCTTTTTTTCTTTTTAAGAGCTGACAGTTTTAAAAGCAATTATTTTGAAAAGAATGCGCTCACAGGAACAATGCGTTGCTAAGACTACCACTTACTTTAACTTAAAAGATGGTTGCTATCCGTAAGCTATTGTACACTTTCTGAAATGGAACGATATCACACCCATTCAAACACAGAAATTTAACTGTTCAGTCCAAAGCCACAGGGCTGGCCCCTGAATAAGATGCCAGAGAAGTGATCATTAAAAAAGCCAAGCTCACTCCTCTTGAAAATATCCTCACTGCTCCTGTCATCAGCTGAGAATATAAAACTTCAGATGCCTTCTTCTTATCCAGAGGGGTACACTGCAGTTCATCAGGGAGACCAACTCAGAACATCTTCAGGACCACCAGTGCGAGTCTTCTTACCTCAAACATTGTATTATTTCTTACACTGAGCTCTTTGAACCATGTTCTGGTCTTCACCATTACCTCAGCTTCATCCCAGTGATATTTTGTTCAACCATTTAATAAAATCAATTTTAATAATTCTGGCTTAATCTGAGGAATTACAACATGTCTAAAACGAGGATGACAGTAATCCAAAAGTAAATATGGGTGTGTTTTCAGACTAAAACTGCAGTTTCTCACTCATATCATCTCCGTTCAGCCATGTTCACTCAGATCTGAACATGATCATAAGTGAACAATAATGAACATAAAGGACTTACACCTATAAAGGCTCAGGTGAGCAGTTTCATGTTTGAAAAGATATGTTAGATAGAGCAACACAGTTTAGGAGCAACTGCAATAGTCAGTCTACAGTTGAGATGGGAAGCTGCTTCTCCTTTACAGCTTAAAAGTAGTAAAAGAGGACAGTAAGATGGGTCTACTCTGTGGTTTCCTATAGGATCATCTCCACCAAAAATGCAAAGGTAACCACCTCCTTCAGAGGATGACAGAAATTAGATCCCTCTAAATGTTAACTCTTGCAAATATCAGATGCCATAATGATTTCACGCAAAAAGGAACAAGCAGGTAAAAAAAGTAACTGATCCTGAGGTCTACATATAGAATTCAGCAGCGTCGTGGGTAACTTTAACATATTGCTCATGAATCTAACTAACCAAGTAGAAGGAGTGGCTTATGATATCTCTGAAAGTCTAAAAAATAAAAAACTCAATGTTACATTAAGAATTCGCCTCCTGCCAGGTTCACAAAGACCTTTCCCCCAAACCCTCTTCTCAAAGCAAGACTGAGTTCCATTCTGCAATCACAGAATCAGAAAATGTTAAGCAATGAGGCCAGAGAGGCAGCAAATAACCTGTCTGGATAACTGTGCCATCCGATCACTTTAATGTAGGTGGTTACAAATCACAGCCTCAATGTTCACTCACTGCTGCAGCTGTAGCTCTCTGTCCTGTGCCATCCTCTGAATAGTAAGCAGGACCAGCAGAGAAGTCCCACTAACTGCAATTAAAGGCATACATCACTTCTTCAAAAGAAGGATAAGTTCCGAATTCACTTAAGATTAGTTGTAAGCCTAAGAAAGTGACAGAAACAAAGAAAAAATCCCATCTCTGATGAAGCAAACTTCACAGTGCAACACAAAAATTACAGCAATACTTTTAGTTTGCATTATGTGGATTACAGTCCACTGGTTTTAAAATTCAGGTATAATTAGATCACCTCGTACCTTATCCTTCACTAAGCTAGCATTGAGTGGGTACCTTTGGGGACAGAATGTTGATGACAAATAAGGATTGCTGATGTGTCTATAAATTAGAGAAGGGTCAACTTCCTGTGTTGTGTCCACACATTAACAAATCTACCATAAAACACTTAAAAACTTAAATTCATTGTACAATGGCCTATGACAACAATGAGCTTCTGCAAATGTACAATCAGAAAACCAAATGGTTCTTCCTACTCACATCTGTAATATTTTAATAGGGAGAATGGGCAACTGCTAGTTATTACTGCACAAGACAGTTTTAACATCTGCTTGAGCTTTTTATGTTCACTAGCTGTTAGTTTCCATTCTGCTAGGAATTTTTTTAATTATGGGTTAGACTGACCATGTAGCAGAATAACTTAATTTCATGCTGTGCTAAAGTTCAACCACAATCTTCTTTCAGAAGACAATTCTTACTGGGTGTGAAGCCCCCTTCTATCCTCCAGTTCTTTTACTGATTCCTTCCTTTAACAGGGAAAGGTCTGGATAATAACCAGTTTCATGGGTTTTGTCAGCAAGAGACAGGAAAAGAAGGTCAAGAGACACACAAGGGCTTTTCCTGGTCTGACGCCTAATTGTAAAATGTCACTGTTAGTAAATACCATATTCAGCACATCTAACAGAAGTGTTATCATGTATGATTTTATTTTCAAGCTTGTGTTCACATATGAAGAAAAGGTCTGATCTTTGCAGTATGACTACTTCTCTGACATAAAATTTGTCAAAACGTTCCCTACCTTGTCTTGTCAACTTTGACCCCATTTTCAAAAGATATAACAGATATATATTTTTTACCCCCTGTTTATGTTACTTTCCAAACCATCTGTAGCTGGCAAACAAGGTTTAATAATTATTTTCTCTATCCTTGTCCATCTAAAACTGCTTTGCAGAAGTACAACCTAGAGAGTTCTAAAATGTGTCAAGAGGTATGAATTTAAAAACTAGCAATGTAGAATTCAGAGAGCCATTTCCTTAGCAGGTAAGTAAAGTTGTGCAGAAAATTGGGTTGCAGCATGCCAGGTTTCAAAGGGAAGTACAAGGGCTACATTCAGTCTTACAGTGTACAGAGAAAAAATAAAATTTACCAATTATCATTACAGGAAGCACACTTGGTATGTCTGCCTATGTTCAGCTGAAGGGTACGATCCCCCTCTTTCCCAGGGTAATCTATCTCCAGGGAAAAGGAAACTAGAGAAAGCAAAATAGTTAGGTTTCCTCTAACACTTTTTTTCCTTCACTCTCTTCTCATCAGCTTGACTCTGGGGAGTTCGCACCTTGAATACTGTGTTCAGCTAATATTTCTTATTATCTTTATAGAACTGGAGAAAATGCTCTTACTTTAGAGGTCATAATGATGGTTAGATTAAGGGCTACAAGTTAATGTGTTAATTTTGCAAATAATACTTTAAATTAATATTTTAGGTCTGTTTTTGCTACTTCAAACATCTTCTTCGGGGAATTTGGAGTGTCAAGTATTACTAACCCCACTTATGAAAGTGTGCTGCTTGCTTTTAGAAAGAACCATGTATCATGTTAGTCTAGGGTAGTTGGTGTAATATTATATCCACTAGGTAGCTACACAGCAGCTGGATTATGCAAATCATTATCTTTTTTTAATTAATTTAGTTTTTTTAAACAGATTTTTTTAAACCACCCCACACTAGTGATATTGTTGGAAAAATAATAATTGCAAGTCCCACTAAATGAGTATTTGAGCTGCACTTCTTAGGTACAGAACAGAGTGCCCAGATTCCAGATTTCCCAGTATTCAGATTCGTTCCTGTAAAGTTTTCCTGCAGAATTTGGAAGTTTACAAAAAAGCATTTATGTGTCACTGGAGCAAAAAGCTTTTTTTTTTTTTTTTAATTGTTAAATATAATTAAACCCTAGAAAAGAAGGAAGTGAATTACAATGTATAATCTCTCTCTTATGCTCTAGACATCTTGCAGTCTACCTTAAAAATTATTTTGGTGCAATATAAACACACCTAGCAAACAAAGCACTTGGTGGTGAGGATAAGAAATCCACACCTGTATATCTGAGGGTGTTTCATTGTGGACTACCTCTAATCTGGTCTTGCAGACTGGATATTTATTTGTGGCTCTAATGTATTTTCTGGTTTAGTTTCAAAAGAATCCAAGTTTGTGTGTTCCAAGACCACTCTGCAACAGAAACCAAAGCATATCAAGTGAATAAAACTGCAACTCACTCCAAAAGCCAATTTCTGATTCAATCAAAATTAAAAAGTAGGTTCAGGTCCCAATCTCCCTTTTTGAATGGACCATAATCACACACTTTCTTTAAGGAACTGACACAATAGGATACGTATTACTCATTACTGTAGGCAGGCCACTCAGGAGGACTACAAAGATGTCATGAGGCTATGCAGGGAGAAAATTAGAAGGGATAAAGCCCAACTGGACCAATGGCATCCACCCAAGGGTATTGAGGGAGCTGGTGGAAGTTCTCACCAAGCCACTTTCCATCATTTATCAGCAGTCCTGGCTATCTGGGGAGGTCCCAGTCGACTGGTGACTAGCAAATGTGACACCCATCTCTACAAGAAGGGCAGAAGGAGGACCCAGGAAACTACAGACCTGTCAGTCTGACCTCAATGCCAGGGAAGCTCATAGAGCAGATCATCTTGAGTGCCATCACACAGCACTTATAGGACAACCAGGTGATCAGGCCCAGTCAGCATGGATTTTTTGAGCAGGTCCTGCTCAACTGACCTGATCCCCTTCTACAATAAGGTGACCCTCTTAGTGGATGAGGGAAAGACTGTGAACGTCTACCTAGACTTTAGTAAAGCTTTTTATACTGCTTCCTACAGCATATTGTGGAGAAACTGGCTGCTTATGGCTTGGATGGGCTTCTAAGGTTTCCCACAGTATCCAGGCTCATTAGTGTCACATAATTTCCATAGGTGGAATATTGACCAAGTGGAAAATTGGCTGGTCCACCAGACTTAAATGGCTTAGACTGCAGAGCAAAGTCCAGCAACGGGTGAGGTATGAGTATCTCACAAAGGGGTCAGTGCCGAAGTCAATACTCTTTAATGCTTTTATTACCGACATGAACCCTGGGAAGGAAAGCACTCTCAGCAAGCTCACAGATTTTAGCAAACTGCAGGAACAAATCATATACTGGAGCACACAATTGCCAGAGGGACTTCAGCAAGATGAAGAAACAAACTGCATGGAATCTCATTATGTTCTAAGGAGAATGCAAAGTGCGTTATTCAGGACAGAATAGCCCAATATGACAGTGTGGGCTGGGGTCTGCCTAGCTCGAAAACAGCTCTGCAAAAAAGGATGAGATTGTCCCACTGAACAAGTCAAACATGAACCAGCAGCACAACCTTGGAGCAAAGGCCAGCTGCATATTGGGCTGCAGACTGATAAGCATATAGCCAGGAGATAAAAGAAGTGATTGTTTCCCTGTACTTCGTCCTTGTGAAACTGCATCTGAATTAGCATGGCCAGTACAAGAAACTACTGACAAACTGGAGTGAGTCAAACCAGGAACCATCATGCACACAACATACAAGGAGAAACACAAAAAAAAAACACATTTTGTCAGTCTTAGAAGGATGAGGGGAGAATGTTTGAGTTGTTTTCAACAGGAGGGTGGGGAAAGACTGTTCTCAGAGGGGAACAGTAAAAGGATTAGGCTAAGTAATAAACACGATAAAGAAGAAAATACTGGAACAGGGAAACAGGCTGTGGAATCTCCAGAGACCCGTATGATCTTCAGATCAAAGCCTGGAGCAATCTTATCTAAAAACTGGATCTGTTTTGAGAAGAGGGTTGGACCAAATTATCGCTAGACGATCCTTCCAATCTAAATTCCTCCGAAACTTCAATAATGCAACGATTTCTATTAAAAACAAACATCCAAGGTGTCTCACAGCCATGCACAGACACTATAAACTGGAAAAGTTCTGCCAGGTGAACAGAAATTAGTGCCCTCCATAATCTTCTTTTGTTTTTGCTCAGTGCTTTGCCATGATCTGATCAGAACAGGTTTTCATATTCTGTTTGATACAGGCTACATACATCTTAGGTGATAATAAGGAGCTGCAGACAGAGGGTAGAATAAAATCTTCAAACTAGTAGTCGGATCAGTGAAAGGACATAGGTCATGGCTTTATTATTTGTCAGACTGCAAATCTACAGTGTGGGTATGTGCTCCCTAGGTGGGCTACTCAATCAAGGGGAGAGATTACCTCATGAATCAACACTAGACTGCAGCCTCAAAGGCCTCAAGTCTCAGCTTGACCAAAGCTTGAAGAAAGCATAAGAGTTACATGTCAGACCTGTGCAACTATACAACTGAACAGACTATCAAATCGCTAACATTATCCATTTATCACTCACTTTGAAGGTAGACACTTAAATCACCACAACAACCAGCTTGACCATCTTGCAGAAATAAGAACTGAATTGTATTAGATTCATCTTGCACTTCAGCCAATGGAAAATGAGGCACTCAGCCAAGCTAGTTTTCCAGGTTTTCTTTAAGGCAATAGAGCAGTTGATGTCAATGTGTTACCTTAAGTTGTCTAAGCCTCTTTGTTTACTAGAATAGGTTACAGACAAGTTTCTAAGGCCAGGTGATGTCATTCATACCTCAGATGTATATTTCAAGTAAAATCCAAATTAAAAAAAAGGCAAAAGCATGTTTCACTATGATTCCCTTCACTATACTCTTCAATCTCAACATCCTTGGGTGGATATTCTAACTCACAGAAGAACCTCAGATTACTTACCTAATCAGGAAATGCAACAGGTGAGAAAAGAGACAGTTATCAATAAAGAAAAATAACTGACTTTTTATTAGCACTTCAACAATTACCTGGTGTTCCATGGTAAAGCACAGTTTTAAAGATAACACTGGTACCTCTGATCCAACTGTACATTTTGTTGTCAAATACAAAGAACAAAAAATAATAGTCTCCCCACCGTTTTTTTTGTTTTTTTAAAGAAAATCTAAGTCCGATATTAAGTACTTACAAGCAAAGACATGTTGCATACTACAGTAAGATACCTGAAGTTTGACAAAACAAAAATTAATGCTTTAGGATGTTAAATCCCTTCAAATCCCTTTTTCACCTAGTTGTGAGGGAGAGAAAGGGGATCATTTCTTAACTCTTCCCCTTTCTCACATTTCACCTCTTTTTTTTTTTTTTTTGCAGACCTAAAAGAAAAGTTGAATACAGTGAAATTAAAGTGGTCATACATGCTACCTTTACACATAGCTGCCACGATGTTTTAAATTACAATTTAATTTCAAGTATTTTCCTGCAGTGTACAACACGTTAATGCTTATGTGGTAATTTTTGTTTTCAAATTATATACAAGAGATTTGCAAAAAGGGTAGCTTTCATATTCTGTTACATTTCCAATGCATTACCTGTTCAAAGTCTGTATTTTAAGTGATCTTCACATAAAAACAGAGGTAGCTACGTGGAAATACTATATTTTATACGAAGTCTCAATACATGGTGTAATAAAAAAAATAACATTTGTTCTGTCAGTCAAGATGGATTAATTTCAAGACTTACTTGATAGCAGTTTGACTTCCCCAGATATTAATGCTTTTTAACACAAGTACAACTATTTGTTTAGCCTTTGTCACCACAGACAGTTGCTACATCATTATGCAAACATGATAAATTTGTTTTATTAGGCAAATATTTGAGTTCCACTCAAGTACACTTAACATAATAAAAATAAAACAGCAATCTATGTCAGAATTTAATTCTTTGCTGAACTTATTGTGGGAATTTAAACAGTGCTTTCAATTGGATTAGGGAGAAGTCAAATAATCAAAACATTGGATTTTAAGTTTGGTATATTTCTGTGCTGTCCAAACAATAGCTTATTTAAAAAAATTCTAATAAACTCCAGCATCTTAAATATGTTCAAAAGTGCCTTTTCCAGCATCACAAAAATGTTGATTAAGAAAGCATCACTAAATTTTAAAATAGCAAATACATTTAAACGTCTAAGTGAATAAAAACTGAAACACTGTGGTCCAGATTCTGTGAACAGAACATCTACGCAACATGTTCTGTGCAGAACTGGACCTTTTTTACATAAAATTTAAAAATGCAACAACTGGAAAGATGGATAATCTAGCAGCTGCTGAAAATGGTTAAGCAGTACAGGTGTACATTTCCTTGTCAGGTTTGAAGATCACTTGGTAGGTCCCTGAAATCCCATGTTTCATTTTACATAAGTGGACACTACAAAAATGCGGAACTGTATTTTAAAGGAAAGTAATTATCCTAAAACGTTCCTCATTCACAGCATCCATATATCCCCAAAAGGAAGAGTTCCATTTTTTATAGAGATTTAATATAGTATTATGCTTAGAGTCTCAAATCATGCAAGCGCTCATTTGCGTCTGTTCACAGCTGTTTGTAATTTTGCTTTATATTTTGAAGAAATAAATAGTTATTTTTGTTCATACTGGCCAAAGAACAGCTTTGATGATAAGACAGAATACAATTTTGGCACAGTACTTTTTAGTGAATTTCCATGACAGAAGTATAGACATTTGGCAAGAGGAAGCCAATAACCATTTAAAGATGACAAAGAGTAATTACTTCCTGCTTCCAACAACTCAACGTTAACCTTAAAAAGCACATTTTCATATTCTAATGCATTGTCTCATAGGAGGTTTAGTTTGAAGAGCTAATGTGTCCATGCTTTCATAACAACCTAAATCCCTGACTCAACTACATCTCCTAGGAGTCAATGCTGTGTTCTGCAAATGCTGACTGAATTTTGACAGTAAGAAATTCTTCTAACTCTTGTTTTCCATGACCTCTGTGACAAAACTGTAGTCGCAATTATGAGTTGAACATAAATCAGTATTTAGCTTTGATATGATTCCCTGACTTTGGCCTGCAGGGCATCACAAGTCTTCTTAGCATCTCCCAACAACATGGCAGTATTGGGTTTGTAGAAGATTGGATTGTCCACAGCTGCATAACCGACTCCCAAAGATCTCTTCATTACAATGACCTGCATATAAAGAGCTCATGTTTGATACAGGAAAAGACAGACATCACCCCCACTCAAATACAGAAGACAAAACCATTTTACTTTACTCACACTTGTGAGTAAAGTATGTTCGTTAGTTTTTTTTGACTGCAGTCATCACTAGTCTCACTAAAGCACTCATCAGGGATTATAAAATTATGAGCACTGCATCATATTTGCAGAGTACTGACTGTTTTGTTGAACATCTTTTAGAAAAGCTTCTCATGGAAAATGAAATATTAAGAAAATCTTGCCAGCTTCTCCTATAAACCATATTTTTAAAAGCACACTCTCTATACGTAGGTAGATGCTGACACGATCCAGTTAATCTCACCTGTTTGGACTTCCAGACCTCAAGAACTGGCATTCCAGCTATGATCGAGTTTGGATCTTCCTGAGCTGCTGAATTAACTGTATCATTTGCACCAATTACAAGGACCAAGTCAGTATCTGCAGCAAGAGAAAGAAAACAAAAGTGAGAAAAAAATTACGTGAAACCTGAGCACTGAGGCACTGGTGTACATGTTTGTGACAAATCTGATCTTTAGAGGCAGAAGAACCCACTGTGGTAAGTACTCTACAAACATTTATGAGGACTTCATTCACAACTATTTTATAAACTTAATCAGGCAAGTTATATGTGAGAGCCCAAGTGTGCTACCAACTACCCCCAGCAAGCTTATAAGAATCCAGAAACTCACTCCAACAAGTTCATTAAATGATTCTGCCACGCAAAGTTAAATCCTTCAGTGTGACTTCATACATACATAGTACCAGCACTTTCAGATTTCTTTGTGCCTGGTTTTTCCTTTAAATGTTCTCCTGAAAAAGCTTTTACCAGCAACTTCCTGATTTTTAAATAAAGCTTTAATACATCAATAAGTTGTCTATACAACACTATTCTGGCTTGCAAGATATGACAGGGTCAAATCATCCACAGCATCTGACCTAAAAAAGTAGCAGTAGTTTTCCTGTATGGAGCAGTTACATGGAGGCGGGGGATGGTAGTGAAAAAGAGACACAGCATTTGTCATTTATCCCACATCTACAAGCAAGAAAATCAAAATAAAACTATTCTCTTAGTTCTGGACGATACAAGTTCCACAGGCCTATTTATCCCTCCCCCTTCAATGCCTACTCTTTTTCTGTACTCCTCCATTCAATACTTATTTTTGCTTTACCTGTCTGTACTCAGTTTTCTGCTTTTGAGTCAGGCTATTCCTTGTATTCCTCTACACTCACTTGCAATCAGCTGCGAAACCAGACAGGTTGCAAAAAAAAAAAAAAGACCTCTGCTCACTGACTGACTTTTTTCTATTTTGAAAATCTTTGTGCAACGTAAAAACAATCAAATGAAAATTGGCAAGAACAAATGAAATCTAATAGAAGCTTATAGCTTGCATGGTAACCTGGGAAGTCTTCATTGATCTCGTCCATTTCCAGAACAATATCGTAGGGAACACCAGCTTCCGCTAGGAGTACATTCAGCTGGCCAGGCATACGGCCAGCCACAGGGTGAATACCAAACCTAAAAGAAAAGTCCAGTTCTATTAGTAAGTAGTGATCACTCTGTTCTACACAATAAAACTGCCACCTTTGACTTCAAAAGCCAAGAAGTTCTTCGAGTGTAAGTGTGTGAGAATTAATAAAAGGAAATGGTTACACTTTAAAAATACTAGTTTTCAAGTGCAGCAGGGAACTAAATGGGTGGGAGAGGGAACAAGGCCCACTGATTTGACTCTTCACCTAGACAATGGTTGTTCCTATTCAGGAAAATTAGAAGTATAACTTACACAACAGCTATGCAAAAGAATATGCTGAATTTCCAGTAAACCTAAAGAGGCTAGGAGAACATTTTCAACCCTTCCGTCATAAGATTTTAAGAAATTCATTGCACCTGCAAGAACAGTGGCTTTGGAGAGCCTGCTGCATTAACAGTGCCACACACACTTCTAGCAACAATGCAGAAGCAACTAGTGGCCACAAATGCTGGCAAACACATCACTGCAGGATGGAACAAGAATGTTAAGTTTTCCACCCAGCAGCAGCTTATAAAAACAAACTTGGTGGTTGTTCTTCAATTACTTTTGAAAATAATAGGTCTATTTTACCATTTACTAGCTACAGCCACCAGCCTGAGCCACAGCTCACACAACAAGCATTCACATCCACCTTCCAAGCTGTACCATATTTAAAAACTTGTGACTGATCTCTTTGATTCTTTATGAGCAACGCTGCTTCGTGTGAAAACAACCCTTAATATGTTTTGCGTGTCCCTTACATTACTGAAAAGTGAAAGCACCACAAAGTGAACAAGCCAAAATATAACACTCTTCATGAAAAGTCTAAAAGACTGTGTAGTCTTCCTGAAACAAAAGGACTCCTACACCTAGAAACGTCTTTGGCAAATAACTTAGTGAATCAGGTATCTCTAGTGCATGCATGATTACCAGTAGCCTAACACTGCAGTCCAACAGGAAACTTAGCAGGGACTCCATGCACAAGACAATGCTTTACTGAATTTGGGTAACATGCCACTTTCTTCTCATGATTCATCTTGGGAAGGGAAAAAAAAGGAGGGGGAACAAGAAGTTAAGCAGCTCTACCAGCTTAAGCATAATGATTTGAGAAATGTTTTCTGAACAGCTTAAAACCAATATATAGGAAACACATTGCTTGTGAGTTACTAAATATTCAGACAGATGCACAAAGCACCAGGGGGGACATTAAAGCATGTAAGACTATTAAACTGACAAAACTCAGAACAGAGGTGTTACACTGGTTAAGTTGCAACTCCCACAGACGTTTTTGTTAGTAGCAAATCTATTTCTTGTGGGCAGAGTGTATTCTTCTACTCATCTACTGTCCCTGAATAAACTAGGCAGATCATGTCTACTGTCGTACGCATTTTTTTTTTTTTTTATCTTTCCAGTTCCAGAGCAATCAAGCATAATGCTGACTCAGGCACAGCAGAAGTGTCTGGGATGAATGTTGTATATGGATGAAGCTAAATGTTTAATACAGAAGCATACATGTATTCTGGAATAGACAGAAAACACCCAGGAGAAAACTGTAAATTCTTGGATTTCTAAAGAAAAATTTCAGAACAGAAATCCAAGTGAGTCAGGAATGCAATAAAAGGACTTCATACAGAATTCCTCAGAAAGAAATGAAAGACTGATAAATCAGCTTGCCACGTCTGAGGGATTGCCACATATTTCTATTTTCAACTCCACAGAGATGGAAGTGGATACCAGATGACTGAGGGTCCACAAGTCACAGTACAAATACATCCTTAAAAGGGCAACTGAATGCTCCATCAGCAACACAGCATTAACACAATGCAAAGATGAGACAATTGAAAATCCTGAAAAAATTAAGGACATATGATTAATCCACATAAAGCTAGATACACTGCAGCTTTAAGCTCCAGGTCAAAGAGCAGGATAAAAGTCAGCTTTAAAAGGAACATTTCAAATAAATTAAGAGAACAGACTGTATTCAGCTAGCAAACATTTGGGATCCTGATGCAAAGGATAATACCTAGAATCAGAGAAAGGATTGCAAATACACAGGACAAAACATTAACAGCTTATGTTTCACACCAATCTGTCAGTAACATAAGCCATGCATAAGACATGCAGCTAGTCCTAAACTGTACCAAATTCAAACACTTACAGTACACTAGGAGAACTTTTATTCTGAAGTATACCCTAGAAAAACCATCACTCCTCTGGCAATGAAAATAGATTTTCCAACAAAATCCTCTTTTGTTTCTAATAAAATGATTTGAGCTTCTTTGTGACCAAAGCTGCTTTGGCAAGACACAAAACAAAATACTCGTGAGGTTTCTATTAAGTATTATATACATATACAATCTTATTTCAAGAGCTGGAAAGCCAAAATTTAAGCTGCCAAGAGAATGAATTTCACCTTTGACTTCACCATTCCTGGCAAGAGGCAGAGAAAAACAAGAAAAGAAAGGGACAAATGATCTTCATTCAGGAAGAGTTATGGCATGAACAATCAGCAGTTAAAATCTTCTGACAGACTGTTTGAAACCACACACTGTATACTCAGAAAGTTTGAGAAAGCTGCTCATACAAAAGCTTTTTGGACAAATATTGAAATTACTCCCAGAAATCTGTTTCTGAGAGCCTGTTAACCAAATATGACAGTAGCAGCCAGTACCTCTTGAAATTCGACATGCAAGCGTGTCAAAAAGAATCATTAAAAATATTCATTTATCTTAAGGCTTCCATAATTTCCCAAGATATACACACATCTGGAGTAAAATTAGCCAGTCCAACTGAAAGTAGAATTCAGGTAAGCATGGAAAAGAGATAGCTAAAATCCTTGATGGCTCACAGCATGCCCAACAAAAGCCATGTATCTTGCTCCTGACTCAAAACAGCAGCAGTTCTTCAAAGCTATGTGCTCTACAGCAGAAACCATTTGTCACATATGCTCTCCCAGATGTTCAAAATATGAATCACATTCATATTTAAAAATTTAAAACATGAATGACATTAAAAAAGAGGTATGTTGTAAGGAAAATGTTTTGAGGTGGAAAAATAGTTAAGTTTCTCTGATATGCTTTTAATATAAGTGACATAAAAACTCCCTTAGCTATTTTTTCTTTTAATGAGAGCAGAATCTTACACTCTTGATTTTCTGTTTACCTGGCATTAAGTTTTCTGCCTACACATACTTTACCCAAAACAAAGATGCAAAATCATGTTGTGCCTGACTTGAAACCTTATTATGGTAGTTCATGGAAACACAGATCTTCCAAGAATTTTCTATCTCAACCCTGACTCAGACTGTATAACATGGGGCCTGTTTATCATGCCAGTTGTCAGATACACTGAAATTAGCACACACATCTATGCTACTGACAGACTTCACACCTAAAAGTATGGGTACTAGGCAAGAATATACAGCTTTTTTTTAGCCTCTTTCAGGTAGATTTTTAGCTTCAGGAAGACAAGAAACCACACTGAAAAGATCAGGACGTACTTTGAAGCTTTTCTTTTAACGGAACGCAACATTTTCTTTTAAATTTAGACTAAAGATCTAAAACCTCTCACAAACATGTGGCATATCTGGGACAGCTCTTTCTAGCACAGAAGGCATTTAAATTCAGAACTACTGCACTGAAATTATTGAAAAACTCAAGATGGAAATCCCATTTTCTAAGTTAATAAAGTCAGCATCTTTCTGTATTACCAATGGCTAGATAATATTCTTGTCATTAATACTGAAAGAGCTAACACGTACCTAACTCAATGCAAAAAGTATTTCACGATCACTTCATCATGTAAAGAAAGGATTCCTGCCATTATGCCAAGGCCAAACAGAGTGATTAAAGTATGTAACATCTGGCTGGTGCCTGATTTAGCTTGGTCAACATTTTAGAAGCTGTATACACAGAGAATAAATTGCCCAAGAGTTATGCCTCATCCCCTCTCACCACCCACGAGCCGCCATTCACTTTACTTATCCTTTGACACAGGATTCCTTTATTTCTAGCACAGACAACAATCTGTTATTCAAGGTAACAGGAGACGACAAACAAAAACGAGATGGACAGAGGACTGCACCATTCAGACAGCACCATTCAGACAGCACGCAGCTTAAATCCTGACATATTATCATCTGAAGTGCAGCACGGCTTCTAAGTATCACAATATAGTGCTCCGATCACACATTATGGATGACTACACAGAGCATAGCTAAGCAGCAAAGCAGCACATAGCTAGCTCAGGTCTGATTACATGCCTTTTACAAACAGATGACCCCAGAAACAGTACCTGAAAGAGACAAAGCTCAATGGCTCTGCTGGAGTCAGGTTAGCTAAACTGAAACGGAATTAAATCACTTAAATTAAGCATACTTAAACGGAGGCTGGTACTGGCTCTGTATTTCCAACTACTCCGGTGAGAGGGTTTATCAGAGCAGGGGCAAGATCCAAGTACATGGCATGGACCTGGCTCACTGCAATAGACCTCCCAAGAACCCAGCAGTAGGAAAGTCTCTGAAAAGCATCACCAACTGACGTAAGAAGGTCACATGGAACTGAGCTGATGCATAATGAACCATTGACATACCAACAATACACCCCGAGAATCGTGCAGCCATACTTGCACATCTTTGCAGAAGCAGATCAGGTGCTGTAAGGTTTGATCATTCTCTCTAGCTGCACTGATACAGCACTTGAGCTAACAGATCTGTCAGACATCATTTGTCCCTCCATCTGCAGCACTAATGATTCAGAGCCCAGCCAGTTAATTTGACTACAAGAAACAGAGAACTGACATACACATACCCACTTAATTTCTTCCTAATGAGCGTACTTCAGTTTCCTAAAAATTTGCATTAACACGTACAGTGCTGCCATTCAGCATTTTGACAGTAATCTTCCTCTCATGTACGCCTGAGTTATGCAATGTCTGAAGGTTGATTAGGACAGCATCTTAACTGTTCATGCTTTACAATTCTAGCAGATTTTCTTGCATTACAAAAAACAATGTTTTTAAATTGAAATAAGTAATTTCAGTAAGTTGATTTTATTCATTATGTTACAAAGACACGTGTAAGTGGTACCCATCCACGTGTTCTATCACAAACATTTAGCACCACTGAATTAAAAAACTGAACCTTAAATACATTTGATTAGAGCTCAGCCAGAGGTAAAAAGAAGAATTCGAAAACGCAGATGCAACACTAAATCCATCCTGTCACATTTTCAGATATGTAAGAAACCCATAAGTGTTTCCATGTGTTTAAAAATAATCAGGTTCTCCAGCACCAGAAGACAGAAATGAAAGTCCTGCAAGACATCTACCTATACAAATTAGGTTTAAAAAAAAAATACAGCATTTTAACATCTAATCTAAAAGGCTGTTAAAGAAGTGATCTGTATTTCCCTCAACTATGAGAGGGAAAAGAAAACCATCATACCTTAACTATTAATTAGTTTTTAAAAGTCCATATAAAGCATAATTTTAGAAGCCCTTTCAACCTGGAATTAAATTTTCTTCTCAAGAGTACTATGCAGGAAATTAAGACGCATTGACTGAAAAGGTCTTAGGAAAGCGATGCTATGGCAAAAGCTCAGCATTTTGGTGTGGACATGAAACTTGTCAATTACCCATCTACATATGAGAATGTATACAATTTTTAACTGTACTATAATACTACAGAAGAATTATACACTTTACATATGGAATTATTATATAATTAAAGAAATCAGAATTTCACAACTAGGGGCCTACAAGCAACACAGCATGTAGTTGAAGTTTGTTAACATGAGAACTTTCCACAATTTACTCAGTTGTAACTTTGCAGAAACACAAAACTAGTTGTAAAGCAAGCAACCTTCCCTCCAAATCCCCCAAGTCCAATGAATTCTGGAGACTGTGGGATTTAGACAATAAAAAGTTTTGTTGTTTTGGCCATCCATAACTAGGTAACATTATAATTGAGGCTCAGCAATATCCAGTTTTGTATGTGATCCTACTAATGCATTAAAGATGTAATCTACTTGCAATACCATCTCAAGTAAGTGATGATGTGATGTTAGCTATGTTAGCAATTTAATAACTAAAGCAGTCTAAAGTTTCTAAACTCTGCTGCAATTGTGAATTTAAGCCCTAGTCATAAAAGGTTACGCATCATTTTATACAATCTGTGCTTTTCACTGAGAACGTTAGGGCTATAAGCATAGTTATTTAAAACAACAGTGTCTCTGGATCAGTCATGAGCCATGAAGGGAAAAAAGACCATATGACAGATGCAATTTTTCTTGGCACAGTATGGGCATTACAAATTGATGACAATCGTATGTCCATGCTGGCACTCTTCCACAGTGGATGTGTTAGACTGTCACTACATCTGGATGGTGAGTGTACTTAGGGTCCCGAGGCGCTCCAGCCCTACTGAAACCAGAGGGACAGCAGCTGTACTCAATGAACACCGTGGGAGCTCCGCAAAGTGAAGAAAGGCCTAAATTACCACAAACTGTAAATACAGATTTATTTCATTAAAATGCTAGGTAACCACTGCAGTGATCCCTTCCTGAAATTCACTCATGTCAAGTATAAGCCAGTTATTTCAAGGATTCATTCATGTTTCTCCCCTGCAAAGCCACCATAAAAAGGCAAAACCAACAATCTTTTATTAAAAAAAAGAGCTCCCCCACACAGAAGCTCTAAAAGGAAAGCTAAAAGCTTATGAAACTGTCATCACATCAGTCAAGAAGGTTCATCTAGGTTCTTTTGTTGCACAATTAACAGGTCTTCAAAAATTTTAATGCAATTTGGACACACATTCAGCTTTTTGCTAAACATGGAAAAATAAGGAGTGGAGAGAACTGCTCCAGGAAGTAGATACATGAGCATGCATCTCACTTCTCACATATCCAAGGAAAAATACCTTGATCAAGCAATTTAATATGCAGAATTGCAACTCTGGATAAACACTAACAAATAATTGTTGCTAAACCCTACAACAGCACTGCTGTTATCCACCACAGTGCATGCTGTAAAACACTGCAAAGACCTATATGCATCTTTCCAATGAGTTTGAAAAAATAGTGAAAGAAAAAAAAACAAAATCAAAAAATCCCACTAATTGCTGGAGTATAGATTTCAAAGGAGAGTCACCATCTAAATGAAATAAACACAAGGAATGCATACAGAATGAGTATAGCTAACCAGCATCTGTCCAAATATCTTGTTTCAAACGAAAGCTGACCCTTGACTAATTTTAAGATATTATGTTACCATAATTAGAAAATACTTTCCCAAACAATTAACAAGGGAGGAATGATGCTAGCTTTCCGGTATTTTCAATACCTCTAAGGTCTACAAAAAAAATTGAGGGAGAAAAGGACTTGAGGCCAGTACTAGCACCTAAGAATTCTCTCTCAGCACTGCAGCAGAATAAAGTAAAATAAATAAAATCTGACAGTGGCCACATGCTTTTCCAATAATCCTTCCATGCAATACTCAATGGACTCCAATTACGGTGTTACTTGCAATTGCAAAAACTTAACAGGAATCCAAAAAAATAGGTCTAAGATGCTTAAGGGATTAGAGTATCTGTCATGGGAGAAGGTCTGAGAGAGCTGGAATCCTCAACCTGGAGAAGAAAAGGCTCAGGGTGATGTCACTGTGTAAGCACCTAATAGAGAAGAACAAAAACACCACTGAGAAGAATCTGGTTTTGTTATCCAGTGAAAGGACAAGAGGCAATGGTCAAGAACTGAAATACAAGGAATTCCATTTAAACCTCAGAAAAACAAACTGTTTTACTCTTTCCCAGATAGGCTGTTAAGTCTCCAGCCCTGGAGACTGAATACTCAAACCCAACTGGACAAGACCCTAAGCAACCTGCATCCTAAGCTGACTCTGCCTTGAATAAGTGTACTGGTTGAACTAGATAATCTCCAGAGGTCTATGACTCAAACCATCCTGCTATTCTGTGAAGGTTCAGGTTACATTAAAATAGTGATAGAAGTTTATACACCTTCCTGGTTTCATTGACTGCCTTCTGAACAAGTGAGACTGTAGAAGCCTTAGAACTGTGGTGTGAGAAAAGATACCACAGCCCTAAGGCTTGAAGGAGGCAAAGGGAAAAAAATCAGGCAGCATATCTTATGGAAGTCCTGCTGCAAATTTAAGATCACATGGATTGACCTATGAGGATTTTGGAGGAATCTGGATATCTACGTGTAACTGAGGGACTGTCTGCAGCACATTTTAGTCCAAACACAGGGCTTTGAGCATCTGCAAGACACTTCTTAACAGTACACACTGACCATCTTTAGCTACCCCAGAGCACAGAAGGTATCAATGAAAGTCTGCCTTCTGTGCTCTTCTTTTTTTTTTTTTTTTTTTTAAATCTAAGAAGGGCATCTATCTAAACATGCCCACCAGAATTGGATTTTACTGTCGCTATTATTTACTACTGCTGCTGAGTAATTGTAAGCATTGCTATCATTAATGCAAGTCAGTTATCCAATGAAAGAAATAAGTCCTGTGTTCTTGGTGCACAGGCCACTCTACCCGATCTATTCTTCCACTTCACATACGACTGACACAAGCAAAAGCACTTTCTCCATACTGCAAAAGGCCCACATTTCCTTCTGAGGATCCTCCACTATTCTCACTGCAGCCCTTCAGCTATACCCCAACAGTTTCACAAGCAGAGGGATGAATTCCATTAGGAAATTATTTCTTAGAGAGCCCAGCATAAGAACGATTGCTGAAAGAAAAATTAACCAAAGCATACACTTGCTGCAGATTTTAATGGAATGAAAAGAAGTATAATACTTTTCATCAAGGAAAGTCCTTACCTTACATTTTTCCCTTGTTCTCTCAACATCTTCACAAGATCAGCTATAGGGTACTGAGCTTTTGCTGCACACAAACCGTAACCTGAAAGAAGAATTCCAATGTTTTAAGCTGTTTTTCTATTTCAGTGTAGACAGAATAGTTACAGGGAGTAAGCATACCTTCCACACAAACAGCAGCTGTCTGCTCATATTATATATTATAAAAAATAATATATATTTTAGTTAATATATAATTAAAATTGTATATTTATACACAAACATATATGTGAATGCATGTATCGCTGATACTCATATAGTGGTCAGGCTGCAACTCCCTAGGAATGTAATTCATCTCATCTTTTTGGTCTCCTGACCACTAACAGTATAGTAGTTTGACCAGCCAAACTACAAAGTAACTTGTTTCACTTTCACTGAAACATGTGTTCCCTGCTCTATCAGAAAAGGACAACTTTGTTTCCTGCATTCTTCCCATTCCATTGCAAATATATGATTTACATGATTTAACACAACAGTGCCATTCAGTTGAAGAGAACATCTTCAACCACTCCTCATCTGATCTCTCCTAACAGGAAATATACTATTGAACCATATGAGCCTATGGCTCAACCCAGAACTCAGGGTTTTGGTTTTCGGGTTTTTTCCTACTTGAATTCCAGTATTTGTTGGATACTAACTTAGATTCAAATGTTTTCCTGCAGGTTTTCCAAAAAAAAAAAAAATGCAGAATTAAGCAAGCATAGAATAAGCACAAATACCCTCAGTAATGTAAGTGACAGATTATTATTAATTTTCTCACTGGTATCAGTGGTACCTTGGAAACTTGCACAACACCTGTACACAAAATTAACTGTAAACATAATTTGCAAAAGACAGCCTCTGTCCTTATGAATTTAAAAACTACATAAGTAGGAAAAAGTGGGAAGAGATGCCCACACAGAAAAGTGAAGTGACATACACATGTTTACACAGAGGAATGACAACTAACCTGGGAACAAAAGCATATCCCACAACTCCAGACAACACTTCAGTTTTTTGTTTTGGGGTGTGTGTTTGTTTTAATAACATATCCTCTGAACATCTTGCTCTATAAGTCAAGAGTGTCTTACCTGGAGTAATAATAATGCTATTAGCTTCCTTTATCATTTCAATTGCATTGTCCACATTGATTTCTGTGTGGGTTCCAGTAATTTCCATGGGCTTCCCACCAGCTGTTGATGTGGTGCCATAGCCCCCTAGAATCACATTTGCAAGGGAACGGTTCATAGCCTGGAAGACAAGAGGTTTTCGATCAGATAAGATGAAATGGAAAAATAAAGCAGAGGAGACGTCCACAAAGTAAACGTCTGGAAATATTAAAACCTTCCTGACAATAGTCTTTATCTGTTGGTTTTGCCTGCTGACTACTCAAAGTTCTTAAAACAGGCTCCTTAAAACAGAGACACAGATTACAACAATAATGCCAAACAATAGCTTCTAACACGTAATACTACACAGATAATGACAGATAAACAGCATTTTCCCAAGGCAAAGAACAAAACAAAACACACAAAAGAAAGCTTTGTCAAATATTGGTCTCTTTCTGTCATTAAAATGAAGATATAGAAGAATACAAATTTGATGACAAATTTTACACATATAATAATAATAATAATAATTTATTACATATAATAATTTTATACATATAATTTTTGTAAGGTATTTCTCTAATTCTTGAGCAATTCAAGATGTAAGCACAGAACTACTGCATGGAAACCACATGGCTCTTACAGGTAGTACAGAAGCAAAGCTCCTACAGGATCACAACAGAAAAGAACAGGACAAAGCTAAGCAGCCACACAAAACTAACCAAATGCTAATTGAAAACAAATTTGAATGTACTAAAGGGGGCCATTAACTTACTGGCAGAGTACCAAGAGAGAACAAGAGATCTTAAACTAGGAGCTTTAAGAGAAGAACACATCCTGAAAATTCGGCTCTGTAGATACACAGCCAGGAAAGGCCACTGGCTAAATGCTTTCACTGGCATGTCTCCTTGTGAGCATGGTCCCAAAGCAATATCTGGAAGCAGGCAAAACTTGTAATTGCAATAAACAAAATTTCAGAAGCAGGGAAGGAACAGGCATAAATTTCTTATTTAATTAAACGTGTGTCATTCACCTGCTGTGCTAGCTCATAAATCACAGCAGATTTTAAGAATGGATCTGGAGAGACACACATACAAGTGAAAGGAAACACCCACACAAAAGTATGCTTCCAAGTCCATTTTCCACTGATACTTAATCTCATGCAACTCCACAGGTTTTTCCTATAGCCTGAGAAGATGTGCCACTCTGTGAAATTCAGCATCTAGCAAAGAAGCACAGCAAAGATGTTAGAAGAACTTTTGTTTATTCTGATACAGATCCTGTAAGGATGGTGCACAGTAGGGCCCAAATACAGGTTTTGTGAAATCTGCATTTTTGTACAGACTGCAGTAGTTTTATCCTTTAAGAACACACTGCCTTTGATGTGTATCAAAACATTAAACTTTCAAACGGGAGAAGAGACTAGTAAGTTATAGCAGTTTTATCTGGCAAAACAGTCTAGGCAGAAGAATACATTTTTTAGATGTTGCACACTGTAAGACTACAAGAAGCTAAGCACTTTCAAGTCTTATTTAAAACAAAAGACAACAGTAAGACCAGGACAAAGCAAAAAAAGGTTCAAGTATTAGAAATCTGAGAAACCACACAAAGCATGCATGAGATTGTAGCACCCTTGCCTGGCTATGAACCACAGACGGCTTCAAAATGAGTCAAGACCTCACTAAATAAAATTAACCAAAGCAGCTAAGACCTACCCAGCACAGGGACAGTATGCTAAGTCTTCCATAGCCTCCTTCACCTTCTTTACCACCACAAACATATACAAATAAAGAGCAGGCTTCATCACTGCTGTTATTCAAAGATAACCCAATTACCAGAAGAAAACCCCTTCTGCTGCAATATATATATATATATATATATGTATGTATGTATGTATGTATGTATGTATGTATGTATACACAAGTGACACTGCCTGAGGCTTCCAGCCCAGGTAAAACCAAGCCCTTGATCCCTGAGAACGCCAAGCTCTTCCACACTCACTGTGCCCACATAAACAGCACAGTTAGTACACGAGGAGGCAGCATACAATTTGTAAGACTAACACAATCTGTGCCTTCTCTTGCTCTGTTTCATCACCTCAGCTTATGGTTCCTCTCCCACCTGAAGCATCTTCCCCATCCCTAAGCATACTGATTCTAATACTACAATTGCAATCATCAAGTATTCACTCTGAAAAAGACAGGGAGAAGGAAATGTTAATACAATCAAATGTTCTGTAAAAAGGCATGTTGCATTAGTGCTTTAAAAGAACCAAAATCCACAAGACAAGTGAACAAGTACAGGCCTTTGCTTTTTTGTTTGAAAGTTAAATTCTTTGTCCTTAACTCACCCTAATAATAGGCACAAAACAGGAATGGTTGGAAAAAATCAGTCAATAAGATATGAGTGCAAAATTTTAAGGGATTACCTGAATACATGTTGGCCAGTTTTATTAACTCGCGTAAAAGCTGTAAGGGATCACGTGGATACAGTGTTATCACAAAAAGGCAATTGGAAATGTAAAAAGCTTGCAGCCATTATGTTTCCACAAATACCTGCATGTCTGCACTAGATGAGTTTCAATACATATCCTGTTTTGTATGGAAGTCATATTGGAGGTTAAAAAAAAAAAAAGGATGTAGGGAGAAACTGCGCTGCTTCATTAGCACAGGTTACAACAGCCTAAAGCAGAGACCTTTATTGGAACCACTGGAACTCAGAAGCATTTTTTCTTCCTGAAACACAGCTTGAAGAAGGCAATGATAATGAATCCCTTGATTATAGCAAGGCTTTAGAAGTAATGTTTTCCATTAAAGGAAGCAAAGCACAAAAGAAAAATGTTGAGAGAGAAATAAGTTATTCTGTGTATTTTATAGAAATTATACAAACTGATTTTAATTTCACTGGCTGATCAACTTTAATTGTCTAAGCTTAAGTGAAGCAGCACAAGACTTTTAGAATATTATCTGAAAAACTAAGCTTCCTGAATGTTAAGAAATACATAGAGAAAAACCCCTCTGTCACTGCATAACTATTTTGTTAATTGAATCCCTAGGCTTGTTATTTACCTGCATTACCCCAAAAAACACCAGCAAGTATCTCAAAATTCTGAGTACTGAAAGGAGCTAGCAATAAAAGACAGAAAAGGGTCAGTAACAGAAAAATTAAGCTGTAGAGTGACTATGCCTGTGGGGAAATATATATCCAATAGATCGTATTTTCACCAAGACTTACAAGAATCTGATATTTACTTTAAAGAACATACTTTGCACAACTCTGTTGCCCCATAAGCATCATCTTTCTACTGATACAGCCTACATTGCTGATTGTACGTGTATCAGCAATTTAGGTGAACAGCTTTTGTTTTGGTTTTTTTTTTTGTTTGTTTGTTTGTTTTGGGAAAACAAGAAGGACTTCTGAGTAAACGATCCCCAAAAAAAGGAAGTCAATTACTAATAATACAGTAGGATTACACGAAAAGTTAAAGCTCAAGTTTGCTCTGACACACACATTAGTATCAGCAATAAACTTATGCAAGTTTGCTGCCACCCTGTGGTACTTCACAGTAACTATTTTCTGAAGAAACTATTCAAGCACACTGTCCCACACTCAAAAAAAAAAAAAATTACTCTCTAAACAAATCAATTTTTTTTTTTTAGAAAAAAGGAAGTCACTATGTAAAGTATCTCCTCCTGCTGATAAACTTAAAATTTAGTTTAAGTCAACAACACTGCAGAGTGACATAACTAAAAAGACAGTTGAGCACGAGCAATCATACCTATTTGAGCTTAGATTCAAACCCCAATTGTGCAAGTCCAATGCAAAGGCTTCCCTTAGTTCCGAAGTGGGTGTCTCTCCAAATTAAGAGGTATGACTTACATCTAGTCCAGGAGTTTCAATTAAAAATTCTAGCTTCTAATACCTAGCAGTCTGGCCTTCTGATTACTAATCTTTCTAGCAAACATTCTGAATAAGGTTTTCCAGCACTTGGAAAACAAGCACAATTTCTGCTCACTTACCACACACATGATGTAAGAGAGGATGGCCCCAGAGGAGCCAATGAGTGCACCAACAATAGTCAGCAAGTTGTTGTTTAGTAGAAAGCCCTCAGCACACAAGGCCCATCCAGAGTAACTGTTCAGGACAGTAATAACTACAGGCATGTCAGCACCTCCAATGGCTGCTGTTAAAGTGACACCCTGAAAAAGGAAAGACAATGCATACTTCCAGTATAAGCTACGACGAAAAAGAACATGCACAAATGACAGTCTTCCTGAAGCATTAAAAAAATAAATACGAAGTTACTTAATAAAGAATCCAAGTATTTTTAATATTTTAAGTATTTTTAATATTTTTAATATAGGAGACATCGAGGAGGAGGAGAGGAAGGCACTCCATTGTCCTGATCTGTGTTAATTTACGTATCTCTACACATAAAATCACCTACCAATTCCATGGATTTTTTTAGGAACGAACTTTCCAAAAGTCTTTTAAATGTATATGAAAGGCTCCATTAAGTCATAGCTACAAAAAGTAATTAGATATATCAATGCCAGTTCTTCAGAACATTTGTGTTTTACAGCTAGATTTAAGAAAGTCAGTTCAACTTGCTACTGAAAAGTCAACATATAGGCACTGTGTATGATGATAGTGACTCAGGATGGTAAAATATAATTGTTAAGAGTAGACTTGAAAAGATGAAAAGGTGAAAAGAAAAACAAATATTTGTTTTGCCTTCTATAATTTCCCAACTTACCATTATGGCTGAGAGAGCTGACACAGAACCTAGGCAAGTAATTCCTGTAGTATAACTAGGATCAATCATGTATGGAACCATTCCACCAATGCTAGCAGCCAGCAACCCTGCATTCAATGCATGTCGACCAGGCAAAAGCAGTGGTGCAGAATTCAGGATACCTGCAATCAAATGCATGTTGAGAAATTGAAACATACATGTAGGACAGTCTGTCTCTAGCCCCAGACAAGACTGAATACCTCAACAAAAGAGAAAAAGAAGGAGGGAGGGGGACGGGGAGAAGAGACAAAAGTTAGTAGAAACTGAGACTTTGTACTGACTCAGCATTGCAATGCATTCAGGTGTATTCTAGATTCTCAAATATTCCTGTTTAAACTCATTTTATTTCCCAATCTTTCTTCAGTGCTTCAGAATAACTTACCTAATCTAAATATCTTTTTCTCTCAAAAAAGCCTTCATTATGTGGTTCGTTTGGTTTTGTTTTTGATTTTTCAACTTACATTCTGGCCCCAAGACTTCACATGCTGTATGTGAAGTTCTGTAATAGGAAGCCCCTAGTTAGAACTTCTTAGTACAGGTATTATCAGACTCTCAAAAGGTGTGTGCTTACAAGAACACGACTGCACAGATAAACCCCAAACATACAATACTCCTGCTTGAAATGCTTTAATTTCACCAGTACCCTCAGTCGCACAGAATTCCCACAGCTTCCTATGTTGGCAGAGACTTCACTGGAAAAAAGGTTCTGTGATTCAGCTTAAAAAGACAAACATCCTTATTTTCACCTTAGGGGGTTGGTGGTTTTTTGTTTTCTTTTTTCTTTTTTAAAATAACACAGCGAAGAGTGAAAATAATGCACGTTTATCCATTATTATCCATTAATTTTGATTTACATAATTAGATGCCAAGTGTCTCATTTAAATTTATGAGAATTCAGGGGAAAGAATGAACTGATAGTCTCAAGACTTGAAGACAAAGGGTGCGACCTACTACCTCTAGTTCAATAGGATGGTGTAGAAAGGCTTATTATTATGATGCTGATCTGAAAATGGAAGGGGAAAAAAACACAAGTGGGCTGAAATAGGCAGTGAAGCTCACCAAGGACATGCACGCGTATCACTGGGGAGTATGGAAGTGAGGCCAAAGATGGAGAAGTGGAAGAAAATCGAGAACAAATGAGTAACTACTTAGCAGAAATACATACTACTGACAAATCCTTCAAAAGATTATTAGAGAAGACAGCTTTCCATCAATGTCATGCTTCCTCCTTCAATGGTGGTCTGAAACACTGAAGAAAGCAAACAGATGTTTCCCAAAGGAACTACTGCAAGGCTGTAACAGGATTAGTAATAGGAAGCTCTTCTCTCCTCTGGAAGTTCTTAGAACAGATACTATCTGTCTCTCAAAAGCTGTGTGCTTACATAATCAAAAATACATGTAATAAAGAAACCTTCAGGTGCCTAAGAATCAGGAGTTACTGTGTGTTTACGCACATTTACTAAAACATTAAGAGGCATGGAATACAGAATTTGCATGGTAGGTAAATAGTAAACAGATGGTTTAAAGTAAGACAGTCTTAACTGATACTGCAAAACTGTCTACCTAATGAAGCCTGAATGATGCTAAGAACAAAATTTCACAAATATTACTGGTGCTCATAAAGTCCAGCAACACAAGGGTTTCAATTAATATATCTGTGCAGGAAGATGAAGTTGCAATCATAAGACTTCAATAAAATAAAGAAAATGTCAGGTACAGTGTCTTAATAACTCTATGGCAACACTTATTTCTAGACAAGATGAATTGAGAGAAGCTTATTACCACTATTAATTACCAAGTCAGATATGTCCAAGCACTGAAGACAAACCTTTCATAAATAAAGCCGTACACAAGCAGGAACAGAATTAAATAGAAAACAGTACAGCCACAAGAATTAAACATACAAAATTTCACCTGATGCAAAACACAAGGTTTCTTTCCAATTACATAGCAGTCTACAGGCAGAGCTAAATCCTGGAGGGGGAGAGGTAGGCAAGCCTTTAATACTTAGTTCTGAACAAAAAGATCTCACCTTGCAGCTTTCCATAAGCAATAAGAGAGCCACTGAAAGTCACTCCTCCAATGTACGTGCCAAGGTATGCCACAACCTTTGTGAGGTTTGCAGCTGGATCAGTAGCAAAGTGAGGATACTCGATCATGTATTCTGCTACACAGGTGAGCACAGCAGCCAAACCAACCAAACTATGGAAAGCAGCCACTAGCTGAGGCAGATCTGTAATCTGGATGCGTTTAGCAATCGTCAAACCTATTAAAGAGTTGAAGACAGAAGCGAAGTCATACAAAAACATAACCAATCTATGCAGCTAGAAACTGATATACCATGGTTTGCCGTACAATGAATACATGCAAATACACACCTGCTCTAATGGAAAAATACATTCTATATTACAAATTGCTGAGTAGCAGAAAGCTGCAAATGTGCAATAAGGATATGATACAAATTAGGGAGATGATTAAAGCACATTTTGTTCTGATAAGCCTAGTTAAACACTGAGAAATTCAACATTTTATGTGAAGAAAGCACAGTTTGAAAAAGGGAATTTGGTAGCATTCATTAAGCAAATCAGCTTGGGCAAGTAAGTATGAACTTGGGCAGGTTCATCTGCTTCTTTATACCCAGATTCCACAACATAGATGATGTACTCCTGCTTTTCCACCAGTCTCCCCATTCTTTATCATATCTCGATGCATTAACAATAAATGCCCTGGGACTTGTAATTTTTCATTTACATACTTGCAAAATAATATAAACAAGCTATAAATTAGTCTATTGACCAGGTTTTAGTAGCAGGGGGACTGCGCAGATGCCCTCTGTGAGCAGAGCCCAGCAGCTGCCCCTTGTTAGATAGGAGCAGCTCCAGGCAGCTCCAAAAAGGACCTGGCTACTGTCCAGAGCTGATCCAGCAAGTGATGCTGGTTGCATCTCTGGGAGAGCAGATTTGAGAAAGGAAAATAGGAAAAAATGCAGCCAGGAGAGGAGTATGAAAATGTAGGGAGAAACAACCCTGCAGACACCCCCTCCCAGGGGGGACCCGTGCTGGAGCAGTTTGCTCCTGGGGGATGGACCCCGTGGTACGGAGCCGTGTGGGAGCAGTTCTTGAAGAGCTGCTGCCTGTGGGCAGCCCCCGCAGGCTCAGTTCAGGAAGGACGGCATCCCGTGGGAGGGACCCCGCCTGGAGCAGGGGCAGAGAGTGACCGTGAAGGAGTGGAAGAGACAAAGTGTTAAGGAACAACCGCGGCCCCCATTTCCCTGCACCACTCGGAGGGAGGAGGTAGAAAAGGGTGAACAGGGGGCAAAGGTGTTTCTAGCTTGCTTTTAGTTTATCAGTGCTCTAGTCTGTTAGTAATAAGCAATAAATTACTTAAGTCTTCCTATATTGAGTCTATTCTGCCTGCAACAATAACTGGTGAGTGATCTTCTGCTTATCTCAACCTTTGAGCCCTTTTTCATCCTATTTCTTCCCCCTGTTCTTTTGTGGAAGGGAAGCGAGAGATCAGAGTGGTGGAGTTTATCTAGCCATCAGTGTGAAACCACCACAGTAAGTCAATTCATCTGTGACCTTTACAATATTTTGTATCTACAGCTTGCATAAATGCACGTACGGAGCATATATTCATTAGTTTATAGTAGAATACACATACCTATGGTACCACCGAGTGCCATTGCACCTGACATCTGAGCCAACAATTCAGGTGAGGGTTTAAGGCCTCCAAGAGTTGCTGCTAAACCTCCTGCAACACCAATCATACCCAAAGCATTTCCAAGACGAGCTGTTCCTTGTGTGGACAGACCAGCCAGGGCACCAACACAGCATAAGCCTGAGCCCAGATACATCATCTTTAAAACAAGAAAAGCATGGATAAGAATATATGAAGTAGAGGCACGTAGTGCACAGCTGATGTCAAAAGCTTTCTGATTATTACACAATACGGTTTTCTCCAGGATGTGTGTAAGTCACCAGGTGACTTGCTCTTAATTGAAGTAAAAATCAAAGCCTTGACTGTGAGAAATTGTTGTAAGAGATGTGATTTTGACGAATTAAAATGTGATCTTTATTGAAACTTTTTCCCCATTTTATGAGCTTAGTTTATCTTCACCGTGAATATTAAACTCAAGTCAAACCAACTTTCCTCATCAATTCAGAAGCAAGTTTTTCTTCAGTACTACTCCATAGCTGAACTGTCCCGTTCATTATAGGAATACTTTCAGACTTTGCTCACAGTGCCCCTGAACTCCTGCTTTCATAAAGAATAAGCAAACTTAAATGAACTGAGCTACACATAACATGTCTAGATAAGTAAAAAATTGCAATGTATTATAAGCACCTGGAATAAAACTATGCTTGAATTTACTTTTTTCTTCCAAGCATAAAAGGCAATATACATTGATTTTTTTTTATTATTGAAACAAATGCAAACAAAAGCCTACCATAAAAGATTCTATAGGTACAATCTCTGCATATCCCTCTGCACTGAAATTTCATTCCTTACAGACGTCACACCTCCTTTAATTGTCATTCCAAGTTGAACTTTTAGAAACATTTAAACCAAAGACTGGTTTCCCACAGTCACTTTAACATTTAAGGTGTAGCTTAGGAAAACTATCCAATAAATAAAGTATCTGTGGGCTCCTGAGTAAAAAAAATTAAGCTTTTAAAATTATAGATTCAGTATTTGGGGTATGATTGCAAGCTTAAAGTCAATCAACTTTAGCTTGGCCTTGTGGGAATACAAACCTGATAAAAACACAGTAGCTGATCTGCTATTTACACCTCAACAGAGTAAGCAGTAAAGAAGCACACCACATTGTGAATAGTGGGCTGAACGCCACAAGGTTTATGTTCTTACCTGTTCAATGCTATAGCCACCATTGAGAGCGGCTGCATAACCTCCTACAAATACAGCACCAGGAAGCAGGTACAAGTAGTTGTACTCAGGAGGATCAGTGGGACGTTTGAACATATCCAGCATTCTCTGTGTAACTAGAAACCCACCTAGCCAAAAAAGAAAGCAACAACTTTACAAAAATAAAGTCTGAAATTAAGCATGTGCCAAGCTATAAGAGATATTTAGTTAAACCATATTACCACAAAAAGCTAGTAACTGACACCAACAAAACTTCTGGAAAGCTAGTAAGCTGGAAGACCACCTGGAAACAAAGGTGGAATCAGGGTGAGATCCTGCTGTGTTTTTTTTTAACCTTCGAAGTGAATTCATAACGAGAGGAGTTTGAAAGCCTGGAGGACTTGCTCTTACTCCATACTCTCTGCTGGCTATAAGGTGCAGTCTGGTTTATGATTCTGCTCTTTTCCCTGTCTATTCTAGCAAAAAAAAAAAAAAAAAAAATATTTCTAAGTCACACGCCTTATTTTTCACATCTTTTTATTTTGAAGCTGGGACTTCTGAAGATCAAGCAAACAGAATTTCATTCTATTCCAGGGGTATATTTTTCAAGTGGAAAAAGGAATTCAAGTTTAAATGCAATACCATCTGGAGGCATACAGGAAAATATATTTCATACAGTCATCACCCAAAGAATACTGTAAGAAAAATGCACATTTAAATACTTAAAAAAAAGAGAGGTTACTCCACAGGGCATACAAGCCAGATACACTAGCTACCACGAAATTGTGTGTTTTGTTTTGTTCTTCCCTTTATGGATGTTCTTAGACATTATTTCCAGAATAACATTTCTCAAGTCTATCCACTTAAAGATCTAAAAGAAATAAAAGAATTACAAAAGTACTTTAAGTTATCCTTAAAAAAAGGCTAACATTCATACCTGCAATATTGACTGAAGAGATGAAGGCTGAAAGCACTGCTAGACTTTGAGGAGCATTTTCAGGGAGATAGTTTCCTCCCATCAATACCAGCCCACCAACTGCTGTTAGTCCTATTTAAAAAAGAAAAAAAAACGTTATTGAACCTTATAACGTCCTATATCTATAGAAAGCTTTCTTCCAGCTGTCAAACAGTGAAGTTTTGACCCCTAATCTAGTCTCTATTAGTATTTAAAAATTGCCATGATCTTTTTCACTAATACAAACATGTTTCAAATGAAAACAGTTAGTACACAAATGTAGTTTTAACGTATGGTGCTTCAAGCACAGAGTCAGCCTTTGAATAACGGTTCAATAAAGAAACTGCTTTTAGTGTCAAAAAAGATCAGGCTTGTAGCCTGTCACACAGGCACAGACAGCCTCTCTCCCTACCTGAAATTTTTATATGTTATCAATCTTAGAGATCACTGTCAGAATTTTCCCCCCACCTCCAAAGAACGTATTTTGAGGAGAGGAAAATAAAAGCAGAAGACATGAAAGACATGTTATATTCAGGTCAATACTTCGGACACAAGGGAGAAAAGGTGTGTTGTATGAAAGAGGAGACTGCAGCACTCCTGAGTGAAACAAACTTTAAAGCAAGGAGTTTAAGAATGGAAAGTTTGTTAAAAATAAAAAATACGCAGCACCTCATTTGCCTTTCTTTTGAAAAAAAAAAAAAAGGCTCTTGGAAATAGTGTTTTAGTTATCCTTGTAACTGATGAAAGTAGAGATGCTCTTTGCCATTTTAAAAGACAAATCAGACATTTGTCTAAAGCTCACATAAAAGGAGTTGTGCCTCCTTCAAGTAGGAAACAAGCAGCTGTATGACTATTACTTACCTGAGATAGCATTAGTCACTGACATAAGTGGAGAGTGAAGAGCAGGAGTCACGCCCCATACTGTATGGTACCCCACTATTCCAGCTAGGCCAAATGTCGTCACCATTTGCGTGAAAGCAGTATTAGGAGCTACAATGCCCAGTCCTAAAATGCTAGCTAAGCCTAGAAGAAAAGCACAGGAAAATTATTTTACAACTTTTGAATGGTTTCCTGCATTTAAACTTACAGGTATTTAAGTCTCACATAATACATTAAAGATTGAAGATTAAGCTAGTTCTGCTGCAAAGTATGGACAATTCCTAGCAAGAGTTCTTCAACAATTGAAATGTTTTACAGATAGTTAGAAACAAAAAACAAACATACATACAGGCTCACTGTGTGAGTCAGCACTGTTTGAAATGTTAGTATTTTTGGTTAAATTTCTAAAACTTTATTCTCTCAAAAGCAATTATTACACAGCACTGATTTCATGCTAGGATACACCAGCCAATCAACTGGTCTCTGAGCTAGTTATTAAATTCAATAAGTAAGATGAGGAGTCACTTAAAAGTATTAATTAAATGAGGAGCAGTCTACACTGATTCTCCAACTCCGGAAATTGCTTACCTGCTGTGTATACAGAAGCACTAGTCATAGTTTTTCTAAAAGGTGTAATAGTAGCTGCTTTTTCCGCTTCCAGCTCTGCTACAGTCTTCTGTTTCACAGGAGCTCCTTGAGGAATGTTATTTGGTGGTGGTGCTGGGAAAATCACCTTGCCATCCTGACAAGAGATATTTACAGTTATCCCTAACATAGCAGATGCTTTATAACTAGAAGAGTGTACTATTCTTAATCTTGTAACTCAGTGAAGTCTTAACATCCCAGAGCATCTTCCTTTTTATGCATCAGAAGTTTACAAGGCTGAAGGAATAGTACGGCCTGACTAAATTAACCACATTGGTTCGCACATTTATCAGACACAACTTAATGTTGGGGTCCAAGTGCACCAGGTAAAAGCACAGCATGTGGCTTGAAAGCTGGACCCAAAACAAGGAGGGAAATTTTCTTAAATAGAAAAAACTTATCCAAAATAAAATGGGGGCTTGGAAATAGCAAGTTCTACTACAGATCAGAACTGTAATCAGTCTGCCAGACCTCAGAAAGGGTCCAGGCATGTGCCTCAGATTTTTGTGTTCCCAGGTCTCTGAAGGAGAAACTACTGGAACTTTCAGACATGAAAATTGTACACACCTCCTCAGTGGTCTAGAGATCTGAAGTCAACATAAGCCTCCTCCAAAGTAGATATTTATAAGCATTAAAACATCTTGGTAACATTATCCAACAGAACTCAACAAAAATTAATACCTCTTCTTTCCTACCTAATAGAACTAAAAGTGTTCTGCATACTATCATTGCACAAGGAAAGCCCATACTAGCCCATGCCCAAAGTTTGTATTTTATTATTTCTTAGTAAAACTTAAACTATCCTGCATATTCTAATTCCACTATTTTTTTCGGAAGTTTCTCCTGTATAAACAAAAAAAATTGTATTTACATATTAAAAAATAGTAGTAATAAAGGAGGAATGTTTTTATGGGCCTGTAATAGTATTTCTAAACTGTTTTAAATAGCTACTTTTTATCACATGAAAACAACATGAAAATTTAATATTTTTCTCTTTTTCAACAGTAGACAAAGGTATTTGTTTAACCATGGTAAGAAGACAGAACCAAAGAGGCTTTCCTTCACAAAAAGGGACAGAGGAATATTAAACTGAATACAAACATGATTGCCCACAACGTCCACCAAAACACTTCTGAAGTCTGTCAGCATGCAGTTATCTTTGAATATGTTTTAAGGAGACAGCACTAATGAACATGAAAATATGTACCCGCAAGTTAGAAAGGGAATATTTTACTGACTTACCTTCATTACTACAGTTCCTCTAATTACATGATCCAGAGTGCCATAATCAAACTCATCTTTTGGATCAAAGTAGAAGTTCTCTTTGTCAGGACTAATAGCCTTTAGTAGTTTGATAATGTTATTAGAATATAGAGTACTGGCCTGAGTAGCCATTCTGCTAGGCAGGTCTGTGTAGCCAATGTGTGTAACACCCTGAAAAAGATTCAAGTAAAATATAAGGACTAGTCTTTCAGTGTTCTGAAAAAGCAGCATCTCTTCCAATACATCCTTCTGGAAATATGTATCCAAACAGTTTCATTTTTTTTCCTGTTACCTGCATCTCTAACAGAATTAGCTGAGAGAGGGTTATTTACAACAGTTAGAAAATTCAACATGATCAAAGCCAACACATCAAATGCTGTTAGCAACAAGCCTACACAGAGACAAGGTCATATTGGTACAAGAGATTGACTTCTCCAAATGCTACTGTTCTCTCAGAACTCAGATTCTCTTAAAGCAACCAGGTAAGAGATTATCCTGCTCAGTGCTTGGCACCTTCTCAGTCCTTCCAGAGGGCATACACTAGAGGCAATTTTCTATACCACAGATGAGTGAAAGGAGCTTCCTCAGAGCTTGCTAGCTGTCCAAGTAGTATGCTCAGGTTCACACTTATGTAGAAATATAACACAATGCATCCACACTGCTCGCAGAACAAGTGTGAGTATACCTGGCTGTCAGGCTCTTGAGCTTTTGGAAGATGCTGGAAACCAAGGCTAGCATACACTCTTCATGCTCAAGCAGATTCACATTAAAACACTGCTCCTGCAGCTTACAGCTAAGACCTGTGCATACTTCTAGGAACTCCAGCTTCTTGACGCAATGCTGTAGAACACTGCTAATAGTTCCGCACTGCTGCTCTGTTCCACAGCTCAGCTCCAGTACACTATACTCAGGGATAATATGCCTCTGACTAAAAGCACTCCACATAACTTCTTCAAACAAGTATTTGTTTATTTCTGTTCTACATACCCTAAGTTCAGCTTTTAAACAAAGACACCAAAAGTCTTGAAAACCACAAATACAATGTATGACACGCAATATATGTGTACAGCCCTGTTTATATTAATGACAACCATGGTAGCAATATGTTCTAGAGGCTTCCCTAGAGTACAGCACTACTGGTAATATGCCCTTATGTTCACAGAATCAGAGGATGGTCTGGGTTGGAAAGGACCTTAAAGATCACCTAATTCCAAGCCCCCTGCCATCAGCATGGACACCTCCCACCAGACCAGGTTCCCCAAAGCCCCATCCCGCCTGGCCTTGAGCACTTCCAGAGATGGGGCATCCACAGCTCCTCTGGGCAACCTGTGCCAGTGCCTCACCACTCTAAGTAAGAATTTCTTCCTAACATCCAATCTAAATCTACACTTTCTTAGTTTAAAACCATCACTCCTTGTCCTACCACTCCACTCCCTGACAAAGAGTCCCTCTCCAGCTTCCCTGTAGGCCCCCTTTACGTACTAGAAGGCCACTATAAGGTCTCCCCGGAGCCTCCTCTTCTCCGGGCTGAACAACCACAGCTCCCTCAGCCTGTCTTCACAAGAGAGGTGCTTCAGCCCTCTGATCATCCTCATGGCCCTCATCTGGACTCATTCTAGCAGGTCCACGTCCTTCTTGTGCTGGAGAGCACAGAGCTGGACACAGGACTCCACGTGTATGTTACCAAATAACAACCTGGGAAATCTGCTACTTTGAACATATTTCAGTAATCACTAATAGATTTCTCACATGTACCAAAAATAAAACCTATGAACTGAAAACAAGCACTCAACTGAGTCAATGAACGCTGGAGCAAACACGAAGTAGTTAGTCCAGCGCAGGTCAAAATTGCTTAATTTAATGCTACTTCTAGTTTGGTTAACAAGTGGTTTGGATACTCTAGGGGAGATACAGTCATGTTGGCGAGGCTGATGACATATCAAGATGACACCCTTTTGAACCTTAAATTGCATTGAGCTAAGCCAGAGATTGCACTAAAATACATACTGATACAGTCTGAACCTATTTAGTTGTACCTGTGACACGGATTATAACCTCCAGTTGTGAGAGGTGATGAGCAAGTCAAAGAATCTCTTGCTACTGATGTCTCCTTAGGTAGACCAAGAAGCTCAGCAGAGACAAACCACTGAACTGGAAGCCTAAGAAAAAACGCTTCCTTACTTACCAGCCTAACTAATACTACAAAAAGGTATTTGTTTCTTTAAAAATCTTCAAATTATTATACAAAGAGATGACTTTCAAACAAATGCAAATCTAAAGGATTACTTTAGTCCAAACAGACAAAATGGCTACTCGTTTTCAGCATACAATTTATAAAATCCTATCTTCAAATTAAGTATGAATGTGAATTCATGCAAACTGAGAACAACGTGCAGACCAAAATGCTTACCTTATGAACATACAATTCTCCAGGCTTTGTAGTTTCAATGTTTCCTCCTGCTTCTGCAGCTAAATCCACAACAACTGAACCTTCCTTCATCGATTCAATCATATCTTTCTTAAATAAGATAGGAGCTCTTTTACCTGTCAAGACAGGACAAAGCAAGTTAAAAAATACAGCTTTTTTCTGCACATAGTTTGTGGAGAAAAAAGGTCACTTTAAAGACAGATGTTTATGAGGGATGAGGTACATACACAGAAAGCATCTAACACTTTTGTTTTAACAGAAGACACAGCTCCAAAACATGCAAACTTACACAAGCTAAACGAAAAATTAGCATATTTTGTGTAAAACATACCTGGAATAAGTGCTGTAGTGATGATAATATCAACATCTTGGCACTGTTTGGCAAAGAGCTTCATTTCAGCTTCAATAAATTCTTTGGACATCTCTTTAGCATAACCACCTTGGCCCTCTCCAGCTTCCTTTATGTCTACTTCCAAAGGCTCTGCACCAAGAGACTTGAACTGTTCCAGAGCTGCAGCTCTAGAAAAAGAAAATTGTGGGGGGAAGGAAAATACTGCATTTTCAGAAGTAGCTCGATCCACAATGAATTTTATGATCTTTTTAGTAGCAGTCTTCAGACACAAAATCCAAAGCTTATCCTAGTAATAAGGAGACTGTAACTGAAGTCCTCAATTTTCTGTGTTTAGTGAAAGAAGTGTTTGCATCAGTAATTTTAGGTCCCTAATGATAACTCTCGGATAAGGAATGTAGGCAGCCTTACAGGCAGGTTTCCTGTACAGTTAGTGGAGTTGCTCCAAGAAGCAGAGCTGGGAACTTAGCTCTTTTGACTACACCTGCTCACCCAGTTCTGTTGCCTTGACTAGATAAGTCTAGAGCCCTAACTTAGATGACTAAGGTAGGTGAAAAATAGACACCATAGCTTGTGGCCCTGTCTTTAGCCTGTGAAATGGGAAATACCGGTAAGTCTGGCTTTCACAGCGAGAATTGTTTTTAACAGTTATTTGTACAGTATTATGTTTTTAACAGTAAAACTGTAATTTATGTTGCATCACATTATATCACAGTAAATAACATAATTCCAGTGAGGTGAAGATTCACAACATGCAGAGGATTTACCACAAACATTCTCATACAATGAGATAAAAATATACGGGATGCTTAAAATTGGAATTAAAAGAAAAATTTGAAATGCTTTAAACAGATTTTGTTCTTTTTATGACATACAGTTTTTCTAACAAACTAGAGTGAAAGTTTTTTTAATAATGCACATCATAAATCTGGAGCATATTCATTTTTATTCTTTCATGTCAGATACAGCTAAGTAGCACTAGATGCCACTTCTGCATAAAAACAAACAAGTAATTTAATGTAGATACAATATTAACCACGGACAAATATAAGAAGTCCACTTAACTGAAAAAAATTTAATCACACTTGCATTTCCTGTATCAATAAGAATGTTTGTCTGTAATTTTCCCAGTCTATTACTCTAAAAATGGCCATTGGACAAAATAATACTTCTGAACGTAAAAGAGATCCCCCAAGAAATCAGCATCTAAAGCAGCTTCAGATGCAGTTCCTGCTCCTTCACCTTGAGTTTCATAAATAAAATAACTTGATCTCTTTCTTTCCTTCAGCAGACTGAAAGAAGTTTGCCTCAAAAAAGTTCCTAGAGAAGTTCTCTCTGGGATCAGGAGAGTAGACGTGAATGACAGTATGCAGCTATAAACCTGGATCAAAGCAAGCTATAAATGAGAGCATAGAGATTCTTTCTTTACTCTTCTTCCCTGCAACCCAAAAAACAGACACATGCAATTCTGGACAAAGGCCCTGTCTTTATCATTTTCATAAAGTGATTTTTTTTTTTATATACATATAGTTACGAATGATTGAATAAGATCTTTGTAAAGTTTCAATTTTGGGTGGAATAAAAAATGAAGATATAATGCAGGAAAAAAAATGGTAAGAAGGGAATTGTGATTCAGTGCAGAAAGAGTGCTTTCACTGGACTACTGCTGCAAACAACCTTAGCTGAAAACCATTTCAGATTGCTATTTCTTTTTTCACACACCCACCTTGTATCAAATCCACGAACCACTGCACCCATCGATTTCGCTGCTCCTGCAGAAGCAAGGCCAGCAACTCCTCCTCCAATTATCAAGACCTAGAACGATACCATTATCCTGCTTTGAGCATAAGCTAAAAGTAGAGCTGATTAGATAAACAGCAACATTGTACCACTTTCACAACAGCAGATAAACCTCACTATAAACAGTCATTTAAATGAGTTAACATAGGACACAGAACCCAGAATGACTGAAATTGCCCTATAAAAGTAACAGTTTAAAAGCTCTTAATTTCATTTATCTGAGAGTCAACTCATCTGTAGCTAATAGTTTATGGAAGCAGATATGGGTTTTCCCCTTAATTTCTCTCTCACTGTTTTTTTTTAATCTTTACTTTCATTTTTCTTCATCCTAATCCAACTGCATGCAATTCCTTCAAGCAAAGCAACCCCTTCAAGCACAGCCTTCAACACATCAGAAATCCCTGCATCTCTGACTTTTCCTAACTGCGTCCTTGCCTTCCACCCTGGAAAAAAAATATATATATATATATATATATATATATATATATATAAACATCCATGTATATGTAGTCTGAAGTTTAAAACTAAGCAAACTTAAAACTCCAATTACTTTATTCTTCCCCCCCAAGAAAACACTATAGGTAGTCAACAAAAATCCATATGGGAATACTAATACATATTTCTGAAGTCTATAGAATTATCCACAAAGAAGGGAAAAAAGCCTCGAACACAGTTTTCAGCAGTGGTTAACTGTGATCAGGAACTCACATATTCCCCTGGCACAGTATCTGCTTAATTGCACTTACCTTGGCCGGAGGAACTTTACCAGCAGCTGTGATCTGACCCGTGAAAAACCGACCAAAGTGATTTGCTGCCAGTACAACAGCCTTGTAGCTGTCAAGCAAGGAAGAAAACATTCAGTATTTTCCCTGGCTCAGCACAATTCCATTCATGACAGCCATCAAAAATATGCACATTTGACTATAGCATACACAAGACGAAACGAGTTTACTATTTTACTCTTGGGCCCAAGTTTAACAGTCTTTCCATCTTTGCTCATATTTATTGCCCTTTTTTTTAAAAAAAAAAAAAAAAAAAAAGAAAAATGATCATGCATTGCATTTTCAGAGAGGACTTTTGGACTGCAGAATACTGGATGTCGACAACTATTCACTCTCAAATAAAATTTTCAATGAATAATAAATATGTAACTTGCCAAAAGTTAAGTGTTGTCTTTGAAGCTACTTTCAAAGGCTACAACCCAAGGTTCATTAGGGAAGGAACCACATACACGCATTTGCAAAACCCAGAGTAATTTTGTAGTAAGCTCACTCAGACAAGCAAGCACACATTCAGGAAAAATAAATAAATAAAAAAGGACAGCTAACTCTTCAGATTTATATACCTTAGGGCAAGGTGCTCAACTTTATTTCTTTTACCCATCTGCTTTCATAGCCTTCCTGGAACGGGTGACTGGACACCATGTTAACATCACAGCAGCTATCTGAAAATGCAGATTACTATGCAATTATGTCTCTTATTAATAAAAAAAAAAATAAGTTTCATACCCAGCAATGTTGGCCATGGAGCTAAGTGCATCATATCCCTGAGCAATGGTGACCCGTGGAACCTGATCCATAGCCAGGACAGTAGTTTTTTTTTCTGCAAGTTTTTTCAGAAGGTCTGGATTTTGTGCTGGGTAGATAAAACTAATCAGGGTAGCCGATGTCTTGAAAAGGTCTGCTTCATGTACACCTAGAGCCGGGTTATGTATAGGAGCCCTCACCTGAAGAAAGGAAGAAGTAAGAAAGAAGTTTCCAAATTAATCAGTGGAATTAAATCAGTGCACACTCTGCTTCCTTTCTACAGCTTGCAGTCTGTTCATTTCCACCCACAAAATACACAAGGAAGTATATCAAAGGCTGTTTACACAACTAAACTGAGTAACTGCATTTATTAGATGCAGTCCATGTATTAGAATTAGCTCCATGTAGATGGGTGACAGAGCAATAATAATCACACTTTCAGAAAGATCTCACAGCTTCTAACCAGCAGTTACCGGCTTTCATGACAGACAGCTGTCTCAAAACCAGCCATTTGCAAACAAAATGAGTACTGAACATAGGTGCCAGTTAAACTCTACAGGCGAAGAATCGCTAACCAGTTTTGCAATGCACTACCACAAACAAGAAATTACAAGAATGAACCCCAGCAAATACCCATCTTGATCTGCATTTAATTTTTCTTTTTTTTTTTTTTTTTTTTAAATAAATAAACCAACTAAAAATGGTTGTTCGCAAACTAACTCACAGAAACTCTGTATTCAACCCTTACGGAATAATTTCAAAAAAAAAAAAAAAAAAAAAAACATTTAAAGGAAGCCTCGACATCAAGATGAAGGCCCATTCTGTCCCTTCAGGACACAGCATAACCTAATAGCTGTCAAGTAACTTCACTTTTAGCAGTCTTCACTGATCAATTACAATTCCTCTAGTTACAAGTACTTTTGAAACACACTGTTGCTGCACAATTTTTGTATGTCTGATTGAGAAAACTTAGAAACTCACACCTTCAAAATTCCAAGCAACTCTCCCTGAAGAGTAACTTGGAGTTGTGCGTTGCTAATCTTGGAGTAGAAGTTTCTTAGAGCATGGATCTCGTCTGATTAGAGTCCTGAACTAGTCTACCTTTCTCTAGAAAACAAATCCTCCAAGGTAGTTAAAAACTTGACAAGAAATTATCCTCAAATTTTTCAATGCTGTTGTTTGCTAGTTAAGTACTATAGCTGCACACATGAGCTATAAATAAAAAGACTAAATTAAATCAGAACTTAGAATGAAACAAAAAAAAAAAAGAAGGAACTTCTTTACTGAACTTTCAGCAGACTACTGGAAAAATTTGACCTATGTGTTTCTCCAAAAAGAATGTAAGACAAATATATAAATAAAGCAATTACTTTGACAACCAAATCAGAAGCCAGGACTTCCTTGGTCCCCTGGATCTTTGCTCCAACTTCTCTGTAATGGTCATCAGAAAATTTGGAGGCTTCTCCAGCACCAGATTCCACCACAACATTGAAACCTTGCTTAACCAAGGCTTGAACTCCAGCCGGTGATAGAGCCACTCTCTTCTCATTCTCAAATATCTCCTTGGGGACACCTACAGTCAGCTGTTTATAAGGAATTCCTGTAGGAATAAGATAAGATAAGATAAGATAGCATTAGCTGCACTGAAGATTACTGAATTTATATTAATAATACTCCTCAGTGTTGTACAGAGACATGCACATTTAATGATTCTCTTCAGGGAAAGGGAAGAATTACTGTTTCTAGCAGTGCAGTTTACATTTCTTCAAATTATGCCATCTTTCTAAATGTCCCTGTTCTCTCAGGTATCAGCAGAGAAGCACAATCATCCACGCAAGCACTAACAAGGGTTTACTGCAGTTCATACACATCTGATTTCATACAACTCTGGTTGTATAAATCAGAATAACAAATATACAATATAAGGTATTCTGGTGATAACACATTCAGTCTGGTGTAAGATGAATTTAAATCCCTCTCTAGTCACTTTAACTTTACTATGAAGAAATACACAAATGAGTTTTAGTAGCAGAACTGTGTTTTAAATAAACATCAGTTCTAAATGTCTATCAAAACCATATTACAGTTGTCCTAGGTCACCACTAATGAATGTAAAAAACATACCACAAAAGCACATTGAGGGGCACAATTACATTAATATACAGCTCTAAAGGTTGCTAGAGAAAATGAAAAAAAATGACAGTTTTTTGAAGCAGTTGAAGAATAATGAAATATCGGGCTACTGGTTTGTTTAATTATACCTCTCTTTAATTTTATCTCCTTGCCTGAAGTTCTTCCAAGTTCGATTAAATAACACCAGGAAACCGCAGAAGCTTCAATTTGCCAGTTTTAGCTTTGAACCATAGAATGGTTTGGGTTAGAAGGGATCTTAAAGATTACCCAGTTCCAACATCCCACACCTTACACTAGCCCAGGTTGCCCAAAGCCCCATCCAGCCTGGCATTGAGCACTTCCAGGGATGGGGCATCCACAGCTTTTCCGGGCAGCCTGTGCCAGGGCCTCACCACTCTCTGAGTAAAGAACTTTTTCCTAACGCCTAATCTAAATCTATCCTTTTTTAGTTTAAAGCCATTCCCCCATCCCATCACTCCACTCCCTGACAAAGAGTTCCTCCCAGCTTTCCTGTAGGTCCCCTTTAGGTACCAGAACACCTCTGTAATGACTCCCCAGAGCCTTCTCTTCTCCAGGCTGAACAACCCCAGCTCCCTCAGCCTGTCTACACAGGAGAGGTGCCCCAGCCCTCTGACCATCCTCATGACTCTCTTCTTGACCTGCTCTAACAGCCCCACATCCTTCTTGTGCTGGTGGCCCCAGACCAGGACGCAGCACTCCAGGTGGGGCCTCACAAGGGCAGAGCAGAGGGGCACAATCCCCTCCCTCCACCTGCTGCCCACCCCTCTGTTGGTGCAGCCCAGGACGCAGTTGGCCTTCTGGGCTGCAAGAGCACACGGGATCACATTGATCTTCTCATCAGCCAACATCCCCAAGTCCTTCTCTCAAACTTAACGTTTCAAGTTACAAACATCTAACTTTGTTCTTTGTAGTCCTTCAGTCTGACAGTTAAACTCTGATCCAATCAAGTGTTTAAATACATTTATAAATACAGTCTCAGGCAGAACAATCATATATCACACTGCCACATTGCTAGACAGCATGCACACAGGCCCAGTTCTGCAGTAGCTTTCACTGATGTGTATGCAGAATTTAAATCTGGATTCTGACATTTATATGAAAGGCCTACACTGCATATGTGTTCTTGAAAAATAACTTGAGCCACCTAAGCAGTTACTCATATTAAATGTCAAGCAAACAAACAAGAACAAAAAGCAAACAAAAGAGGGTGATAGCCTTATTTTAAATTGTAAATCTGATTTTTAATTGGCCACCAATACTCTGCATTTTGCTGTAAAAACTGTGCCAGACTAGGAAAGTGTTGCACATTTTAGGAAGGCCTCCTTTTCACTTTTTGTTTGACTGTGATAGAAACAAGTAAAACAAAACCAAAGTCATATCATACTATGAGAACTTTAAGGAAATTAATTATTTTGATATTTTTAAATCTAAACCTATCTATGAAATAAAACTGGGACTGCACTGTGCTTAAAGCTGAACATCTGAAATTTTTAGATTAACAACTCTCAAGATACTATCAATTTGATAGTAATTTGATTGAAAATACAGTAGAAAGAGTTGCTAAGAGCTGGTACTTAAATATCTACCTGTACTTGTCTCATCCATTAGAAAAAAAAAAACTAAATTAAACACAACCAATAAGAAGGCAGCAAGAAAGATAATCAAAGAACTACTTATTATTATTACTTTTTATTTTAGCTTTTTCTTTAATTTAAACTAATAAAACTGTAAGACAAGTGTTGTGATATTTATTATGTTGGAGAACATTTAAAGTTTTTTAAGGCAAAAATCAATTTAAAAAAATGCTATAAAGGAAAAGTAGTAACAAGTACGAGAATGTACATCTAAAACAACAGACTCACAGAGACAACAATGCCTGGCAAAGATTTGCTTCACCAGCACACGCATCTAAACAGTGCTGTGCAACTAAGTGCATCCTTATCACTTATGCTTATGACTTTCACGAAATCAACTCAATGGAAATGAACTCTGTTGTCTTTTAAAAGCATAAATGAAACCAAAATGACTAAAATTTGTTAGAGTGAGAGATGAGCCACAATTTCAGGAAAGAAGTATCTCCAGGACTGGAGGCAAAAAGCTTTTCAAGAAGCACTGAGAAAATAAAAACTAGGGTGGTACACATTTGCATTCTCCTTTTAGAAGTTTTTTGCAGTGGACAAATACAGAGAGAGGAAGGAATGCATTAGAGCACATACAGGGAATAGAATGATGGCTGCAAATTTAAAGGTGCACAGACACTCGATGAAATATATTGAAATTGATGAAATTGATGAAATGTATACTAGAATATATTTCTATCTGCTAAGGCCCAAGTTCTTATGAAAAATGATACTAACTTATTTTTGTTCACTTGCTTTTGTGTGGAATGCCAGAGCAGAAGAGGTAACAGCTACAAAGGACAGGACATGAATATGTACTATGTGCCGAACGTGTTTTCTCATTTCCTTCTTTCACATTATTGTTTCATGCAATAAAAACACGTAAAGTTTTTGTTTGTTTGTTTGTTTTAATACAGAAAGGATTTGTACCACCTCTACTAAGCAGAATGACTGGAGACCAACACTGAGGACTATGTCCTTCTCCAATGCTTTGGGAAATCAAATCCAAGAAGAACATTCAGCAAGTCTCGTTGATCTATCCCCTTTTCTCCTCTGTCCCACTGCCAGATATCTAGCAACCAGAATTCAAGTGAAAAGTGAAGCTAACAGGTGTCAGTTTGACAGCCTTTACCCAGACCAGTTAAAAGGCACTTTTTTAAGGACACTACCCTGAGCTATCATATCACTGAACACAAAAACGGAGCACACTGAACACAAAAATGTCTACAACTGCAAAGTAAAGATCTATGTTGAAACTTCAAGAGAGGATATGATGAATACTAGGTTTGAAGGAAGCTAAACCATTAACACAGATCTGGTTTGTTGAATCTAGCAGTTTCAATTATAAAACTGGAACCCTGATTTAGTTTTTAACTTGAGAAAGCACATCTGCTAACTTTGTCTTGGGTTTAAAACTGCATCAGTGAAGCTTTCAAGTTGCATTTTTAGGCCTCCATGCAAGATAATCTCTTTATGAAGTGCCTGGCCTATGTTTTAGTAACTTACTGCTTTATGACATCAAGAACATTTCTCAAACACAGACCAATTTACACATACCTTGACCACTACGAGTCACATGAAGACTTCAAATGTGCTGTTCATCCAGTAAGAGATGCACAGTACTTTTTCTGATATAAAGAATCAACACAAAAAGGATTTTGCCACTATCAAAAGTAGAATCATCAAATTTCACAGGCCTTAGAATCTTAGCATTAAACGTGTAAATTCGAATTTAGAAAAAATAATGAGAATACTGTAATTTTAAGTAAGACACCTATTATTATGCTTTCTCACCCCCCTTAATATAATCTGCACGGTGTAAGAAGAAAAGTGGAAAGCACAGTCTTGAACTTCAGGTAAACACAATACACGCAGGTAATCTAGATCTCCAAGCTTCAGAAATCAAACAATTAAGAAGTATTATAAAAGCAATCTTTTCCACTTAACTTCCATTCACAAATTGGGTATTTAAAGAAGATCCGAAATTAAAGCTATCAAGAAAACCCAGCATATTTTATGCAGAAAAAAAAAATGAGAAAAATACATTTATCTGCTTAACCTGATTTCATGAAGTACCCTGTAGCAAAGTAGGATCAGCAAATATCACTGACTGACTGAGACAAAACGGAAGGGAGAAATAAGCTACATTTTCTGGAATGAGAAAACAGGATATGAAACCTGCCTAACTGCTAAATTACTCTAACAATAGCTTTAAACAAACCATCTCACCTGTTCTGAAGATGAGGACAAATTCAGCAGAACAGCAATATGATGTAGGCAAAAAAAAAAAAAAAAGAATGATAAAGAAGATTAAACAAACAACTGAGCCTTGCCTTTACATGAGAAGAGAAGAGAGAAGAGGTATACAGTTTATGAATAACGTACAGATTAGCTATAAAATTAATCGTCAATGAACTGTTATAGGTTTAAAGTCTTGCAAGATTTAGAAAAAAATAGGAAAGAACAAAAACAGAAAGAACATTACAAATCCCAAGGTAGAGGGAGTTGAAAGTCATATATTTGTGGACAAGCCAATCTGGATGCATAATAAGAAACTTCAGTTGGTCACTCTGTAAGCACCCATTAGCAGGGTCTAGGAAAAGTTTTGCATCTTTTTCTGAAGAACCTGATGTTGGCAACTGGTTGAAATAGACCATCGGAATACTTGTTTATTCCTGTATGAAAATACCTGTGATTTTAAGAAAGGAAAAAAATAGCAGCAACATAAACAGCTGTAAGAAACGTATCCATCCTCCAAGTTTACTTTTCAACTGACTCCAAATCTCTTCACTGTGCAGGGAACTGTTATTCCTGTACTTAAGACATCATGGACTAAATGAAAGCTTATTTGAGATCGTGGAAGTAATAACTACAGGCTTAAGAAGAAACACAGCATCACTAGTCTTTTCCCAAAACTTATTTTTCTTAATCTTACGATGATTTCACCAAGCATCACTTTAAGCAAACAATTTCCTAAAACTAAGAATAAAATGTAGTTATTTTATACGCTGTTGAATTTTGATTCAAAAGCACGTAAATAAGTATACATAGGCAGCACTACTGTTACTGATTTGTCCCTCAATTACTGCTTTATCCTTGATTTGTCCTCTGCTGAATGACATATCTCATGTTACCAAAATGAGCCATAAGGACAGCTTAATTATCAACCAGAAGACTTATGAAACTTCATAATTCTCAGTATTAAACAACTATATTGCATGAATATAAATACTACTCTCCCTTAAACAAAGGCTTCCACATGAGAGTGGAAAGGACAGCACTGAATGCTTAAACATATTATGCTAACAAGACTTATCCCTTCCTGTGGAAAAGTTTATGAACATCAATTCATAAAAACAAGTAAAAAAAAATATATACAGACATAGTGATTTTGAAAAAAACAGAAGAGATCCTTCGGTTTCATGATCAAATTTGCAGTCAAAGCCAAACACAAGAATTGATTACAAATCCAAACAACAAGAGCCCTTACCTGGGATATTTGAGAACGAACTTTGAACCTAGTTTCCTACATCCCAGGTTAACATGCTCAACCAAAGGATAATTTGCAATATCAAGACAGACAGATGTCTCTTTCATTCAGATAATAAATATGGGAGAAAAAATTGGGAAAAAAAATCATGGGATATCAAAACAATGCCCTGATCAGTTTTCACAGAACCCAGCTCCCTGGGCTGTCAGTCAAAGAAATTCAAAAAAGAAGACTCTGAAATTCAAAGAAATTTCTCCATGCAATTTTGGTATAAAGTCATGTGATACAGATTATCAGAAGTTGTCAGAATAAACAAACAACGCTCTTCTCCCACCACATTTCTTCAGAATCCCCAAACACCATGTCATTGACTTGAAAGGACCCCAAAACGCACCAGCCACTAATGCAGTTTGACAGAAATTCCACACGGTAAAGGTGTTTCTAAGTTATATGTTATGTGCTGTGTTTTCTCAGACATTTCTGTTCACAAACACTGATGCTTTTCTAGACCTCCAAAAGATCTACTAATGTGGCACCTACCGTGCATCACATGTACTTTTTTTTTTTTTTTTTTTTTTTACACAGAATAACTACATCCAGATACGATCATGCTTTCAGATACTCTTTTTGTGAGGAAAGTATTTTCCACTGCATGCACACAAAGCAAAATTCAGGGGGAACTCAGGCTTTTAGCTAAGAAAAGCATTTAAGTACTACCCTCAAGCAAAATAAGCATCAGCAACAGTTCTGACCACCTACCTGTAAAGAGTATTTGGATCCACGTTATTCATAACAAAGACAAATACCTTCTGCATAGGCTCTGTAAACTAGCATAAAATTGCTAGTTTATTATTTGTTTCATCAACTTCAATTTACTAAAGCTACAGGTATGATTTAAGGGTGTTCTTTTTTAAGACTGTAAAATAGACCATATAAGACTGTACTAGCCTATTCGAAAGAAAAAAAAAAATCAAGCTATCTTTTTATGTTAAAATAAGAGATTATTTACAACAGTTTAATCAATTTACCTGGCTTTGGAGTTGCCTGAGACCAGAGTACCTGGTGGGTTCTAAACATTCGCAAACATGGCATCTTTGCAGAATGCACCTTAGGTGGTAAGACATTGCCAAAAACAGGAGTGGAGCACCCACTAACAGCAATACGCAGGAGGCTCGTCATTTCGCCCAGACCTCCGAGCAGACTCCTTGCCACGTATGGAATCCCTGCTGCGTGTGTGAAAACAGAGCAACGATTATTAATGATATCAGACAGGAGGTATGTAAACTCGGCAGCCTGGGCCTATGTGACTGCCACCAGCCAGGCACAGATCATTTCTCCCTGCCTTTTCACCCCAGCTAGAGGACAAAACCCACTGTTTGTCAAAGCAGGGCGGCTGAGCAAAGCTATGAAATTAAACAAAGGCGAGGGAACCGTGGCTCCCCACGAGCAGCTCCAACACCCCGCAGCTCCCCTGGGGACCTGGGGGGCGACCCACGGCCCTGACAGGGCTCCCGACAGGGGTCGGTGAGGGCACCCCGGGGTGCGGGCAGGGCAGGGCCGGGCCTCCCCCTCCATCAGGTGGCCAAGGGGGAAAAGGGCTCCTTGCCCGCCCGTGCGGAGGGAAGGAGGCAGCAAGGTAAGGCGATGAGGTCCGGTCCGGTCCGGTCCGGTCCCGTCCCGTCCCGCCGTGCCGGGGCTGGCAAAGCAGCGGCCCCGCCGCTATTTATAGCCCGCCGCCCCGCTGACCTTGGGCAGGCCGCTCGCCCCCGCCACAACGCCCGGCGGCCATGGCGCCCGGCGGAGCCGCGCTGCCTTCCCCTTCCTCTCCCCGACTCCCTCAGCCGGGACCGGCGGCCGCCGCCGCCGCCCTTTCCCCTTCCTCCCCGTCCTTTCCCTCCCCTCCCCAGCGGCCGCTCCGCCACCGTCCCCCCAGCACAACGCGGCTCCCCCGGCTCCCCACCGCGGGTAGGGCAGCGCAGGGCTGGCCCCCCGCTCTCACCCCGAGCCCCCTTCCCCCGGTCCGGTCCTGTCCCGTCCCGTCCCGTCCCGTCCCGTCCCCACCGCACCCACCGGCTGTGCCGCCGGCGCCGGCCCCGCCGCGGCACTGACCGACCTTGGGGCGAGACGAGGCGGCGGGGCCGGGACGGGGGCGGAGCGGGGAGGGGACCGGGGGGTGGGGGTGGGGGTCCCGGCTGCAGCCGCCGCCGCCATGGCGGAAGGGGCGGCCCGCCGTAAGGGGAGCGGTGCGCGGTCGGGTTGGGGAAGGGGAGGCCTGTGGGGGCGGTGTATCGGTGAAGAGCACCGGGGGGGCGGACGGGAGCCTCACGCTCGGCTGCTGGTGCGGAGGTTGTTGGTGCAATTTGTAACTGCAAGGTGTGGAATTAGGCTCGAGTTAATTTACGGCTGTGCGGCTCCGTGCAGAGCGCTCCCCCAGGCCGTCCCGTGGTGTCAGGCGGTGAATTACGGCTGGAAGTGAAGTTAGGCAATGAAAGCGTGAGGCTCCGAGAGTGGATAAGAGGATACCGAGCGCTGGTTGTTCAGGAGACAACCATTTTTAAATGCATTTGTGAGAAGGATTCAGCTCGGAGTTCAGCCCATGTGCTGCTGTGTCCTTTGTGTTTGGGGCTCCGAAAACTGGTGCAGCAACATACCTCATTAATATAAATATATTAAATATAAATTAAATATATTAATATACATTATAGATGTAACAATATGAATTAAATATATAGATATATTGATGTAAATATAAAGGTAACACTATATTTTTAATTATTAAAGTATATTCAGTTTTAAAACACAGCAGCAGTCCCTCCTCCCTTCTTCTCCCCAGGTAGAAACATGTTGTCACCTTTAAAAAAAAAATGCTTGCGTTCTGAATAGTGATGAAGTTGCATTTTGTGGTTTCCCAGCACCAAGCACTGCAGGTCTGTGCAGGATTGCTTCTGAATTAAGTTTCTGGCTGTTAGGTAACCTGCTTAGGACAAAGCAGGTAACTCCTCTAGTGGATATTTATAAGCGGCCGTAACTGCACTTGTTGAAAGTTTTAATCCAGTAGGATATATCTTGCTAGCCTGGGTATGTCAGGTTTTCAGCTTGTTCTCAAGCGTTGAAGTAACCAACAGGACTTCAGGTCCTCAGGCCAGGACGTTGTAAGGAGAACTTTAAGCATTGTCTAAAGGGATTGAGTATTGCAGGTAATATTTGGGGATTGTGATTTTTTTGATTTAATCACCTGAAAATACTTTTTTTTTTTTTGGTGTCTACATTGGGAAGGAGAAATTGGTCTCCCAGTCAAAAACAACTATTCTCTTGCAAACTTCAGTTGCGCATCTGTAGTAAAAAGATGGATCTGGGATCACATTCCACTCCACACCATAAGTAGTTGCAAACAGTCACTATATTAAAATAATATAGAAGGTCTGCTAATTGGAAAGAACTCACATTTATGACCAAAAATGAAATGTTGTCTGGCATAATAATGATAACCTGAGGCATTTAATTCATCATAGGTATATACATTGAAAAAGAGATATGCTTTTTTGAAAGATCAGTGTCTCAAAAAGTGGTCGCAGGATATCCTGATGATTTTCTTGGAGCCTCTGCATCCTTAACCAATGATTAAGAATCTCTACTTCCTTTTTCATGTTGATTTAAGCTTTTAATTCTCGTCATGGTAAGATAAAGTTTACAAATGCAACCAGAGGTCACAATATAGACTTTAAAACCAGGACTGGAATAATATAAAAATATATTAATTTTTTAATTTTGTTATTTTAGTAGCTTCTTTGTGATCTTCAAAGGTTTGATAATACTGCTCAAATCTAGTTTTAATAATTACTTACACAAGTGAAGTCTTTTCTGAAAACTCTTTAGTCTCCTATACTTGCTCTCATTTCAGTCGTGCAGTTTAGATTATTTAGTTTACCAATCTTCACTTTCAGCATAGGAACAGTTTTCCCATGAGTCCAATTAATTCTGTGTCACCTTTATAATCTGGCCAACTTTGTCTAACTAAGAGTCAGTCCATTACATGCCTCAGGAATATAAAAAATCTACACTATATGTTGTATTCTATATATCCTCCATTAGTAATTTTAAAATAGTAAAATGTAATAATAAGCAGGAACAGCATTTATAAAGTTTTACAACAGTCATATTTTTAAAAAAATGCAGGACAGCACTATTCCGATTTCGTGCAGCGTTTCATACACACTTGCCTATTTTTCATCCTCTCATGAGTCATCAACGGAGTTTGAGCCAACAACACACAAGCGTTTGGCTTGGGCTTTGGAAATAACAGGTGGAAAGGTCGGCACAGGCCAGGCTGTTCTGGGAGATAAACCACAAATATCACCGGCGCGGTCAGCTGAGGTGCACCCTTCCCGAGTGTGAAAGCAGGTTGGGCTCTGGATTTCGCAAAGCAAGGAGAGCAGGACTGCCAGGGCAGAACAAAAACGGTGAATTAAGTTGCGAATGGAGGTGTGAGTTGAATCGTTTGAGGCTAATGAGAGATCAGCAAAATGGGCAGTCTCCTATTGTAGGTTTATGTTAGTGTGGAGGGCTTTATATGTGAGCATTTAATAAGAAATTTCGTGTATAGATTGTACATGAAAATACATTATCACTTGAAAATATGTTATCACTGACCAACCAGTAGGGTTGGTGGTTTTTTAAGTACGCCTAACTGCAGTAACATTGTCTCAAGGGAGGCTTAACCGTGGGATTACATTTACACCGCGGTTTAGCTCGCAGTTTGTGCCCCTTTTTGGGGGTAGAACAGCCGCCGGCGCGGGGCAGGCACCGCACCGCACGTGAAGCGGCGGAGCGGCGCGCGGGCAAGGCCGCCCTTGGCACGACGCCGCCGGCGGAGGAGGGCGGCCCGCTGCGGGGCCGGGCCGGGCCGAGCCGAGGCGGAGCTAGGCCACGGCAGCGCCGGCGTTGCCATGGCGACGGGCGGGCGGGCAGCCGTCAGGGGGCGCTGCGTGCGGGGCTCAAACTGAAAGTGGAGGCTGGGGCTGCGGTCAGGCGGGACTTGGCCACCTCCTCCCTCCCTCCCTCCCTCCCTCCTTCCCTGCCTGCCTCCCGGCCTCGCTGCCTCCCGGCCTCCCTCCCGCGACCGCTCGGAGCCGCCCCGGCCCCAGCATGGCGGATCAGTTCGACCGCACTCCGGGCGCTGGTCGGGGCCGCGGAGGCGCGGCGGACGGCGGCGGCGCGGCCTGCCCCGGGAGCGACGGCTCCCCCGGCTCGGAGGCGGCCGAGGCGCCGCAGAACAAAACGGGCGGCCCCCCGCAGCAGGAGGGCCTGCGGCCTCCCAAGACGGCGCCGCCGGGCAGCGGAGGCGCAGGTAACGCAGGTAGGGCTCCCCCCTACCTCCACCTCCCCCCCCCCCCTCCCGGCCGCGGCCCCCCTCGGCTCCGCGGGCGGTGGTCGTGTGTGTGTCTGCGGCCCCGTCGGCGCTTCCCTCCCTCCCGGAGCGTTCTGTCCGTGTGGTAATCCGGCCGCGGCTGGGCCCAGCCCTCCCCGTGCTGGAGATCCCCTGGATCCGGCCTAGAGGGTTGCCAGCGCGTAAACACCAGCCTGCGGTAGCGCAGAGCCGTGTTTGTCGGCTGGCTTGGTTTTTTTTTGGGTACATGTCGGGGTCCCTTGTCAATAAACTTACGAGCTAATCTATAAAGACTATAATCTATCTTTAGAAAATGTGCAAAACGTGGTTTAAAAACACGGTTTTGTTGATTTTTTTTTTTTCGGCAAATTATGTACTAGATGGACAATAGCTAGGTGTCTTTGGGGAGTATATTAAAATTAGTGGTGTCTGCTATTTATTGACCTTTAAAATATTGCTTTTGCATTTAAAATTATGAAAAACCTTCATGAAAAACAAGCAAGGAAACCATTGATTTACTACTCGGGTTAGCTCACTTAGAAAATGTGTTGGAGGCGGTCTCTCTTTCTCCTCTTTCTCTCCTCTCCTCCTCTCTTCCTCTTTCTCATCTCTTTCTCTCTTCCATCACTTCCACACGAACATTTGTTCACTTTCTATAATGTGGAAAGGAAAGGAGTCTAGAGTTTCCAAAAGTGAAAACTATTCATGTTTAAGAAAATCAACTAAAATGGCGTCTAAATAATACAAGGTATGTTTGAAATCATATACTGTGATTAATGTTGAAAAAATACGTATTCCTTATGTACTCTGTGAGAATGCATACCAATTAAACAATGTCTAAGAAAGGCTGTTAATAAACACTTTTCAGACCACCTGCAACAGACAATAATTCCATCTGGATCACAGGATAAAGCTTCAGTTCCTGATTCCGGACCAGAAATGGCTAAACCTCAGGTGGCTGTGGCTCCTGTGGTAGTATCAAAGCTGTCGGTTAAAGCACCTGAGTTCTATCCATCAGGATACAACCAGAACTTCAGTCAGAACTTTGCAGTAAGTGTTTATCTTTTCTTCTTAGTATATTCTAATTTACTTATTTTCAATTTAACAATGTATTCTCAAGATTTTGTTATCTTAAATGCTCCCTAAGAAATTCAAAAGATTCAGACAATAGCCTCTAGAGATAAAGCTAGAAAATTAAGTGATAGTGGGGTGAATATTATGGTGACCCTGAGAGTATTTAGTGTGGGATGTTTTGCTAAAGCTCGCTACAGATAACCACATTCCTTGTTGATTACTCCAAGCATTGACTTCAGCAACATCCGAATAAGCAATCTTTTTGGAGACTGACTCTGCTGCGTTTACATCTACAATGTATTTTAAGTAGAGGCTTGGCTGCGTTTTTGTACTGATTTCTCAGGATTTTGAAGTATGTGTGGGAAGAGAAGCTTCAACTTAAGCTTTTACAAATATACTTGCACTTCTACAAATAGAATCAAATGATAATAAACAATTGCACTGAAACAACTAGATTTTGAATAACTAAAACAAAAATAATTGATTTGAATCTTAAGTGTAGTGTTTGATTTTTTTTTTTATTTTTTTTTCCTTCTTGCCAGTAAAATCATGTTATCTGATGTTAACAGCTTTGCTGGCTTGCTGAATAAAATTACTGTCCTGGATAATGCAAGCCCATGCCAATATACAACTGTGAAAAAAAAAAAAAAAAAAAAAAGCCAACATGAACATGCTTCATGTTGAATGAATAATTATTACTTTGCCCCAGTACGTTACATGTTCTCTGTAAATACTGGGTTTCAGTTTCAAGATTAAAAAATGCCATTTAGAATGGTAGACATTTGCATACATGTAATTACAAACTCCAGAGGCCAGCAATGAATGTTGCTTTTCAGGTGCTTTGCAAAAACACACAAGCATGTGGGAGCTCCTCGTTGCTATGTTGTAAGAATATATTATGAATATGTGTGACTCAACTATTAATAAAAATAACTCTGAAGTGCCAGCAAAACCTAGGCTTTCATTTGGATGTATTTGGTATGTTGCAGGGACCTTAATTTAATCAGTGCACACTAGGCATGGAATAGTGATATTTTTGACCACGAGTTTTAAATTGGAATCAAAACAAGTTACAGGAAACTTCTGTTTCTTCAACTTTGTATTTCATAGCTTTTATTTGTAACATTCCCTGGAGTTTTTAGATGCAAAAGCTCCCATTTTTTCTTACAAAATACACAGTGCTTTTGCTATTTATTAAACGTTTATTATTTTTAAAATAACTTGTTAATTCCTCGTGTGGTAGTGCATTATTGTAATTACTATAAGTGTCCGTATAATATTCAGTTCATCTCCAGTTAGGTCATACTCAAAACTGTCAATTACTAGTCAAGATGCTCCAAGGCCTATTAGAAATTTCAGGAAATTCTGAAGAATTCTGGCAAATTTCCTGTAGAATGTAGAATTCCTGTGGAATTCTCTGTTTGTATACAGCTGTCAGTAGCATAGGAAGATGTGGATGTCTGCAGTAGAATTGGTGACTAGATACAGGTTTGGATTGCCAGTAGGAAATGTCAGACTTGTTCTTTGGACAGGGTATATGAAAACAATACATCCTTCCATCCATCAGAAGGGCATAATGTCCTCATGCCATAGTTCCAGTAGTAAAATTTGTGTTCTCTAGGTTGGAAGCTTTTTTTTTTTTTTTAACCCTTGTTTTTCTACTTCAAATAATTTCCAGTTAGAGGCTGAGAAGCCTCAGTGGCTGTTTTTATTCATTTAGCCAAGCATAAGAGTGTCACTTAACCTCATATATGAACTAAAATATGCAGCCTCGTACATACAGCATTCTTTGTACTTAAGTTTTTCAATAATGTTATTGTAAACTTGATGAGTGTATATAAACTGAAGGAGGAAAAGCTTGTTCCTAAGAAGTCTGAAGAGAAATCAAATCAATGATAAATTATTGGTAACTTAAGTTCCTAAGTGGAAATGTTGTGAGTACTTCTCAGGTATAGGAAAGTGTTATTTGGCACATTAGCTGAAACAGCCTGAGAGCAGCTCATGCATCTTTTCTATAGAGTTTCTGATTTTTACTTTTATGTAAATCAGAGGGTAGTACCTATTTAGCCTGTCCATTGTTATGGCTTTAAATTCGTGAATCGACTCTTAGTAGAAAAGAGACAAACCAACAACTTTCAAGTTAGCATCTCTTCCTTTTTTGTTGTGCCTAATCCAGGGTCTAGTCCTATAGCTGTCAAACATAAAAGAGAGGGATTAGGCAGTGTTGGCCTGACTGAGAAATCATTGAAATTAATGGAAAATTTCTAGTTGACTTTTGTGGCTTTGAATCATAAATTTGTAATGAATGTGTAAACTTATAGCCTTTTGTTCGCTAACTACTGTTTAAAAATAACCAGGAGGAATTTGCTTTGTTTTCCATTAGTTGGTACAGTGCATGGTGCTGTATTCTCTGTTAAATCTTAAAATCTGCCAATGAGAAATGTAAGTGACTTATGTCTAGAAGTTACTGAACTAAATATAGTTTTTAAAGTATGGAACATTACTAATTTAGCAACAACATACATTAACATTTTAATTACTCGTTTTTCCTTCAGTTTATTCTGTTCCCAGCATAGTTACTGAAACTTGGGCTGCCTTTGGAATTGTGTATTTAATATAAGTAGATGAATGTGGTCTTGAGTTTAGCCTCTTAAATTCAGAATGCGAGGAGGAACATGAATACAGGGACACCAATTGACCCTTTCCAAAACAAGGACATTCTTTTCCGAGACTAGATTCTTTACAGTGAGGATGAGAAGATACTTTCTCTGCTGAATGAGAGTGTATTAACAACCTGGTGAATGTCAGAACGAGCAGATGCTTTTTCCAGCTACAGCAATTACTCTCCCTGCAACCTGGCTGCAGAATTTCAAAACAGCTTGTTTGCAGAGTAGGTAGTTTGGCTGTATGTGACTAAGCTGCAGTAGTTAAACAATAATGTCATGTTCATGTGGAACAAACTAGTTTTACTTTGTACAGTACTTTTTTCTGGGCTGTTCGATTTCTTTTAGAGGAACAGAATACTAGCAAGTTATAGAGAGGCCTATTAGCTCTTACTCCCTGGCTCCTTAGGCACCAAATTGCTAGAGTCATAAAATACTCAAGGTTGGAAAGGCTCTCCCAAGTTCATCTAGACCAATTGCAAGCTTAAAGCAAAGCAAACTTGTGTCAAGTTGTTCAAGGCTTTATCATTATGTATAGTAACAACTAGCCACCCTTTCCTTAAAAACATATTTTTATCCTGTTTCTGGTGTGCAACTTTAAGTAACATTGTCTTCAGTGTCATCCATTGGTCAAATATTCCACCGAATAAAACATCACAAGAATGTCTTTCTAGTTTCTCTTCTGTTATTTTCATGTGTGCCTCATTAGTTTAAGTTGTATGCCCTTATGACATGGGGTCTCTGGGTCTCTGAATAATTTTGGAAATTATGCACTTTTACCACACATTCCTCACAGGTCCTGAAATTTAATGTCAGTACTTGATTTTTAGCAATGTGTGTCTGTATTTCCCCACAGTTCATATACAGGGCTTTGATCTTTTGCAGGTCCATGTTGCTTCTCAGTCTCTCCTCTACTGTGGCATTTTGAAGCCAGAAAGTAAAGGACATCTGCTCACTAAGGGGGGTGGGGAGAAAGAAAATAGAATGATAAACATAATATATGTAAGTCCACTAAAGAAAGGAAGTCTTACCGCTTTACCTCAAAGTTTCATTATAGTGTATATATTTTAAATTCTTTTATTGTTAAATAACAAGCAGTTGAGAACTCTGATGTCCTGACTGTTACCCTCATGTCTTGAATCAGGCTCCTGCTTGGACATCTGAAACGTCATATGAGATGCTCACAATCCCTTGGGTAGTGTGACAAAGTGAATTATTTGTATGTGTTATTTCTAGTGATATCACAAAGTATGTTGCTTCCTATGCTATTCCTCTCATGTACTTGCATTGTAATCATCCTAGAACAGTACTGAACTTTAAAGTGTTACATACATTCACTTTTGAATGGGCAAAATTAGCAGTCTTTTCTTCCATCACTGGGAGCATAAACACTGATAAAGTGCTATTGTGCTAGCCCCCCCCTTTCTTTAGGGAACAGGTGTGTTTACTGTCTGCACTTTAACCTCAATAACTGTGAATCAATGCAATACCACTGAAATAATTTTATTTCATGTCATGTAATCTTTCATCTATTGCTAAAAGATGGGCTTTGCTAACTTCAGAAGATCAGTTTTCCTGACTTAATTTTAAGCGTGGGAACACTATACTGTATTTGTTATTTCTGTAATTTCTTTCCCTCCTGCATATTTTGGAGCACTTTAGCACTTTCTGTAAGTGCAAAACATTTTGTTTCCTATTTCCATTTTTTTCCTTCTACAATTCATTTATCTACAGCCCAGTGTGTGTGCACATGAAGGGTTTTTAATCTCAGTTGAGTAGTTCTATTCGTAACAGGTATACTTACACGTGAGTTAGTTAGTTAATCTTACACTCAGTTTGACAAACTGTTTAATTCTCCTAATTTAAAAAAAATAAATAATTGTCTGGGAGACCCTAATCTCTGTAAAAGTTTGTGACTTAGTTCTTAAGATGATAGGACTACAGCAGCTTTCTGATGCATTGAGGTTTATGCTCTCTAAAAATGTCTGTAAACCGTGTACTAAAGATCACTATGAAGCATGCATGCAAAACATCAGGAGTTATTCATATTCGCATCAGGATGTTATTCATATCTAAGGGCTGTATGGTTACTTCTGGAGCTGGTAAGCGTAACAAAGTCATCTTAGGTTCTTAAATGTTGGTATGCTTCTTCACTGCTGTAGGATTCTTCCTATGAAGATGGATATGATGGCTATCTGACTTTGGCAGAATATGTACAAGACTTCCTAAACCACCTCACTGAGCAACCAGGTTGTTTTGAAACTGAAATAGAACAGTTTGCTGAAACACTGAATGGCTGGGTTACTACCGATGAAGCTTTGCAAGAACTTGTTGAGCTCATCTATCAGCAGGTAGCCTATGTATTCTGTCTTATACCATGGATAGCATAACTCTCGTTACCTAGTGTCCAAGAATAGACATGGTATTATTAGTTGTTATATAATTGTACCTATGTAGCATTTTAATGGTTTGAATTGTCTTTCTCTTTAGACTGAAACATACAGCAAAAGATTATGCTTGACAGATTGAAATGATAGCTCAGTTGTGGGAAGCTTGCCTCATTGACAAGTTTCACCAGTTATCTCAGTGGCCTTTGCTGTGTATTTGAATCTCCCAGGTCATATAGTAGAACTGAAACTGTAGCACCTAATTAAAAGGGTTATATTTGAATTGCTGTATTTATGTAGTACAGATAGAAACGACTCTTAAGCCATGTCCGAGTTCCATGGTTTTGTTTTTTCCTACAAAAAATATTCTTCATAATGCTTAGATGTCTTTTACTCCTTGACATTTAAAAAACATAGCTAGATACCTATTGTACACATCTCCCTTCAGGAAATGTTTCTTCAATGGCAGGCTTTGTTCTTCATTGCTGGTCTGATGGTTACTGGGTCCAGTCCCATTGATGGCCAGGGAAATGAGGACAGAGACCTTAAACTGAACTCTGTACTAATTGGGGGAGCCACTGGAAAGAACAGCTTAATCTGTGTTGCTAAGCAAATGAGCTGCTGTTTCTGTCTTTTGGGCTTGCTGCACAGAACGAAGTCACACTTGCACTTGCTATTTATTACATTGGGTGTCTCTCACTTTCCTGGGTTGGTTGCTTTCAAACTCTTCCTTGAAGGATGTGAACAGCTCTTTTATTCACCTTTTAAGTGCAGGTACTTGCTGAACTTTTTTTTTTTTTTACTGTGGAAATAATCTGGGGTATGTAGAAGCAGCATGACTGGTTGGTTATCGTACAGGACTGTAGAGTCTTGAGTTTCTTATTATCGTACAGCTGCCAAACCTGTACTGTGTCTGGCAGCATCATTTTCCCTTTATTCGGATAGGTGGAGGATAGTGATAAAAGACTACAGCATTCAATATAACTTTACTGAAAGAAAAAACAGGAATTTATCCCACTTAAAAATTTTTGTATACATTAAATAAATTGACTCAACATTTAATGCAAATCTTTAATGTTACCTCTTCCTCTCTCTCCCTGTTTAAAACAGGTCCAGTGTTGGGGTTGGCTGTACCTTCCTTAATTGAGAAGCACTAAGTGTAAACAATCTGAAATACAACAGTTTATGTGGAAAGTGAAACTCAGCTCAATGTTTTTTTTTTTAAAAAAAGCTGTCCTAGTATCCAAAACATAAGATTTTAGGTTTTTTAGGAGGTGATGGCATTTGAATGTCAGTCAAGTCTGCTTTATTATTTTTTCTTAAGCTTCTGCTCAAGTATTTGTGCTTCTTAGTCCTAGCTTATCATAAAACTTTAATTGCAATAGCCACAGCGTGTTTTTAAGCATCTGCCTCAGTGATATTAATTTAACCTAATTGTGCAGATTTACAGATGCTAGACTTGTGACGGAAAAATGCTAAAATGAAAGAAAAAAGCCCTGTGCAGTTTTCCCTTTTTTTGGGTGTCAGGTATCTCAAGCTGTCTATATAGAGTAATGATCTACTTCCCCCATTCTTCCTAATCCTTTTATGTATTTATTTTTACTTGTCATGTTTTTGTATTCTTTCTCTGGGCATCCACTACTGCCAAACATAGATTCTAGTATAGATAGTGCTCAGACTGAATGAACGTGGGTTTTTTGTTTGTTTTGTTTTAATCACTTACTGCTCTTTGAGAGAGTGTGTGTCCTTGAAAAAGCATCTTAATGCCCTCTATTGACTTCTGTATAAACAGCTTGTAAGTGACTTTCAGACGCTCTTTGGTATAGGCTGCAATGGAGAAATAGAGTTGAGGACACGTGGTGTAATGGCAGTTGTTTTCTTAAAGCCACATTATCACAGTATAATAAACTTTTATGTGTCGAAATGCATGTAGCAAAGTGTTCATGAGATATGAAAGTTAACATGACAAACAGTAGTTATTAATCTTCTACTCTTCAGTGACCTAGTTAACTGTTGTTAAACACCATTTTCTAAAATGCTTTTAAATATATTTCCTGATAACCTAATAATTACTTGTACAAATAATTTATTATTTTCACTTTTATTTTGGAAGGCCACATCTGTCCCAAATTTTTCCTACATGGGAGCACGGTTGTGTAACTACCTATCTCACCATCTAACGATTAGCCCACAAAGTGGGAACTTCCGACAGTTGTTACTTCAAAGGTCAGTATCTGCATGTCACTTTAAACCTATTACTTCCTGAGGTTTCCTGTCTTCCTCTTTTATGTATAACTCTTAAATTACATAGCATAGAGGAAGTACATATTTAAAATGGAAGTTTATATTGAGGGTTATTAAATCCTCAGGTGCGTACTGCATATGGAATACATACATATATTTATTTTTTTAATATGAAAATAATGCTCAGTTCAGGTTCTGTAGTCTCTTCTGAACTCAGTATGTTAGGCTGATACCAAATTACAGGGTAACTTTCACAGCTAGTCAACTTCAAAAGTATCCTAAACGTACATATATTCTTGTCCTTTGACTCATGCTAGACTTCATTATTCTGTTTTTTTTTTCTTTAATTACTTTTCTGGCTGGAGATCCTGTGGGAAGTTCATTTGTTGATCAGCTAAGTGACTTTACACATGTGAAATAGATACATAAAATGCAGGAGGGTAAATTTCCACAATTTTTAGAATTTTGAGGGCTTGCAGTTTAATGATTAAGGCTTCATAGTTGATAAAAATACAGTGTTTTTTAAATAGATATATTTCCTTTTAAATCTTACTGCATTACATTTGAAGGAGTAGTACACGTTACTTTAGGAGTCAAATTATCCTTTTACAGTTAAGGACTTCTGGCTTTATAAGCTTCAGACTTATTTAAAAGTTTCACTTAGTCCATGTATGTTTAGGAAAAAACAAAGTTTAAAAGATGATCTAAATGAATTTATGTTAATCAGGAACAGTACTCTACAGAGAAGCTGAAAATACTTATTTTTTAACTTGTTCCAAAGCAGATGAGCCTTTTCTAACTCCAAATGACACTACAAATTATCACTTTTTATCTTATCACGTTATCTACATTTCTTACTTGAGCAACAGCATGAAAGAAATCCATGCTAATATTGGATTACCTGACTCCTGGTTTTAAAGCCAATCCAATAGATAATGTTCTAGCACCCTGAAGCTGTAATATTAAGGTAGTTTATTGTTTTGCTGCTAATATGGATGGAATTGGGGTGTAGATAAAAAGGCCAACCATACGAATACAGAAAACTCCTCTTTCTTTCTAAGCCCACATCTTGACTTAAAATTTGGTATTTCAACTCCTTATATTTTTCAGTTTCCTAGATACTTCTTAATCTGTTGCATAAGCATTGAGAATACATGGGAGATTGTCTTGTTCTCCTTTTGTTTTTGAACCGATATGCAAACCTGCATATTTTTGACACCGTTGTTGAAGACTAAAAATACTACATAACTATCCTGTTATCTTAAACTATATTATTAAATGTGTTCACTTTTTTTTAAATGCTTGTTTGTAACTAAATAATGCACAGCTGTTGCTTAAAATTGCTGGATAAAGAATTTATCACATAAGTGTAAAGGCATCTATGGCAATGTGGGAAGCACCCTGAAATGGGAAAATATCATTTATGACTTTATTTCTGTTGACATTTAGCTACCTTTGTTAAACTTATTGCACCCGTGTTATAATATGTGTATTTTTAAATCTCATATATCTCAGTGCTTGAAAACACAATCATGTAATCATATTTATTCACCTAGTGCAAAATCCACAGCCTTTGTAAAGCCCTCTCATTTCCTTCACAAATCATACTTCCCAGAATTCAGCATTTAACAATTTTAACACAGTTCATACGTTCTTAGCATTCTACTAAATAAGTAGCATGTTATATGTGTTGGAATGTCTACAGATGATAACTATACAATTTTGTTTCAATTTTTAAGGTGTCGAACAGAGTTTGAAAACAGAGATGAAGCTGCGAAAGGAGATGAGGCTACTCGAAAACAATTTCATGCCTTTGTGCTGTTCTTAGCTGAACTTTATCTTAACCTAGAGGTAAGAAGAAAGTTGTGTGTCAAGTGGTTCTTTGTTAATTTTTTGTTGTGTTTAACTAAACACTGAAATGGAGTATCATTTGAGGTGTTGCTTTTTTAATGTAGAGGTGAATAAGTCAAAGAACTTGAGAAAACTTTAATTATAGTTGTGCATCAAAGAAACAAGTAAGCAAAAATAGACAAGATCGTTAAAAGAGAAATGTAAAAAGATATTTTTAGAAAATTATAAGAATTCACTAAAAGAACCAACCATAAACCACCTTTTCCAAAATTTGTGTCTGGTCACATATTTTCTCTGCTGGAAGAATTGGAATGATATTTCTAGTATTTTCTTTTGGCTTGTAAAACCATCAGGTTACTTCACTTAACCAATGTAAGAAATGTTACAACTTGCAGAAGCAGATCAAAATCAATAAACCATGTAATTCAAGCCACTAATCAGAGGTATTATAAGATGCTTGAGGAAGGTGTGGGAATCTTCAAGAAGAGCAATTAAAAATTGAGACCTTTAATGGGATTTCTTCTTAAAATTGAGTCTTTGGCTCATGCGTGAAGCATGTAATCTAGTATTTAGATCAGGTTTTTGTATCTATGATGTATACATACACTTTTTTTGTACATTAAAGAAAAAACAACTCATACCTGTGAGTTCGATAAATTCAGTAGCTTCTGTAGTATCCTTAAAAAATAACTTTTTTTGACTGGAGTATTTAAATGTTGTAATCTATTCTGACACTATAAAAAATTTGTGTCACGAGGAAAGAAAATAATTCTCCAACTCTTTCATGTTTGTACTTAAGTGGGCCTTGAAATATACTTTTCACTTGCTGAAATAAAAAGGAAGCTTTCTAAAGGGCATGGAAGGAGAGGAGCTTGTCTGGTTTTGTGAAGTATATCCTCTATTTTTAATCCATTTTCTGTAATTCTAAAATATATATGCCTTACAGAAGTAAGTCACTCTACAGCTGTAGAGAGTGCGTAATGTAATAGGGGAAAAAAAAAAATTCAGGTTATTTGCCAGGCATTTTGCAGCCATTCTCAGCAATTTATTGACAAAGAAACACAATGCTAGAAGAGCGTTGTTATGATTTTGTCAGATTTCTAAGAATGTTACTCAGTCTGTGTTCTAAAATAGTTGCAGTACTTGATATGGTCTTCCGTCTGAAGAGTTCAACTATGTTAATCACCAACTAAATCATAGAGCATCTAAAAGAAAAAATGTGACTAAATTTCTGAAACTTGAATCTTTTAACTGTTTTTTGTTGTTTGTTTTGATTCTATGATTTTTTGGTTTTTGATATTTTGCAGATTAAAGCAACAAAGGGTCAGGTAACACGAGCAGAAATTCTTCAAGAAGGCCTTCGAGAATTACTAAATGCACTTTTCTCCAATCCTGTGGACAATAATTTGATATGTGCAGTGAAACTGCTGAAGGTGAGGCAGTTGTTTTAAAAGAAGAAAAAAATAATCAAGTTCTGTAGTTGAGCTGGAAAATCTGGTACTACTTATGTAATTATATGTCAATCATGGTATAGTTTAAACACAAATAGTAAGTTACTTTGCTTTTTCTTCATCTGGGATAACTAAAAACAGTGCATCACATGTAGTCATGTCATAATGGTTCCTGCTGGTGAATTGGGGGTGGGGGGGGTAACAACAAAAAAAAAAGGGGGAGGGGGAAAAATCTCATGAAAGCCTATTTCTTTGTGCCATATACCACAGTGGTCACAAATATGAGATCCAGGCTAAGAGAGGTAGCCACATCACACAGTTCTTTTTATAGGTTGATGCTGTAGTGTGTCGTTATTAGCTGTCCTTAAATAACATGATAAAGAGAGGTTTCTAATTGTGGGTAATTAGAAATTCAGAATTGGTAAGGTAAAAAGAGAGAGGGTAGTTTCTTTTCTTAGTCAGCATGAACATTATTAGAGTTAAGCAGCTGTCATTCTTGAATGTCCCTGTTATCATATTCTTCCATGCACTGGTAACGCTTTAACTGAGTGCCTCAAACCAGAAATGAGCAGTGCATAAAGTCAGTGGGATGTGCTTCTGTAACACACAAAGTGCAGGTGACGTGTCTTCTGGAAGTCTTTGTCTTAGAACGATAAGAATTTTGGTTATCTAAAATAGAAAAAAAAGTGCTTGAAGGTTGGGCAGAGAAAATGGATAACTGAAAATAATACTTTTAAAAGCCATACTAGATAAGGAAATGTATGCATAAGAGCATTATATGTCTTTTTGAGATGATGGATGTACTGTCTTACTTTTGGTAGTGGTAGGGGAGACAAAGCTGCAACAGAGGAAATGTTCGTGGGATTTTATGCTCTACATTATTAGTAACACAATTACTTTTTTCACTGCGAACTTGAACAAACAAAAAAGTGAAGTACTACTGCAAAAGTAAAGTGTGAGGCCGTATACAGTGGCAATGGAACTGAAGCAAAGGAGCAAGTAATCCTTTCAGCTCTCCTTTTTCAACTTCTGTTGTAGGAGAAAACAGTAACCAACTTGAATGAATTGCGAGCTTTGGGGTATATTTTCTGGTTTGAAAGATGCTGAGAAGTTAGGGTGTATCACTTTCAAAAGTTCTTTGCAGCAAAAGGTTTTTTGTATCAATCACTTCCTACTGTATTATTTGCATCATTACCACAGTATAAATAGGTATTTCTCTTTCATGATGAACAAAAAGTTTCTTTTGTCGTTAGTTTTACTTTTCCTGAAAAGAAAAAAAAAAAAACTATACAGGGAGAAACTTGTTTTCACGAGCCTTAGTAATATTTATACTTGGGAAAACACAGTTTATTTTGGGAATGAAGGTCAAAATATAAACTCCTTTTCCAGAATTTTGTTTCCGTGTTTTTGGTGCTGGTTTGTTTCTTTTTCCTCGTTCCTCCCCTGTCCTCCCACTCTATGGTTTTTCAGATTCTTCTCTTAAATTCCAGTTCTTGTGGCTTCTTTTAATACGGTGAATAGGGAAGAGAGCTTTTATATCTTCCCTGAAACAAAAGTTTGAATGTTGAAAACATTGAAACAAAGTTTGGATGTTCAAGCTGGTTGCTTCATAGCAAGTATGAGGCTGTGTTTATTGAGTACAGTCACTCCTGCAGCTGATACTTATGTTCTGTGTGTCGCTACAGAAGTAATATATTTTTCCTGATATATTTTCTTCTTCATATAGAATCATTTAGGTTGGAAAATGCCCTTAAGACCATCACATCCAACCATGAATGCAACCCTAAGCGGTAGACACAAAGTCTACCACTAAACCGTGTCGCTATCACGTTTGCATGTCTCTTAAATACCTTCAGGGTTTTAAACCACCACTTCACCTCTTCCCTGGAATAGCAGTGGATACCGTAGTTTTTTACCTGTTTGCTTTGCAATGCGGTGGCTTTTTTATATTAAACCTTTTTGGTACTGTTATCTAGGATCAAGGCAGGACCCTTATAGAAATCTGGGAATATGAAATAAGAGCTAAGATACTTGATTTTCTGTTACATTTTGTTCACTTGTATGATGAGATGCCATTCCAAGCATTTTGGATTATGTGATACTTACACTGAGTAGATCAGAAATTGTTATTAACTTTGACAATAGTAGCAAACTAATTCTGCATGGTTTAACTCATTACTCTTACTGTGCAGATGTTGGGCAGTGAAGTGCCAGTTCTTACAGAAAAGTCTTTTCATCCACAGCAGTTTTAGATTGTCTGCTGCTAAAGTGCTCTCAGCAGCAGTTTCAGGCCTCACAGATTTTAAGTATTAAAGTTCAGGTTAGTCTGGTTAGATGATTCTTGCCTCCTCTTATACAGATGAAACTCTCTGCCATGTTTGATGATAGCTATGTTGATTGAGGTGTTTCAAAAGATTACTAATCTGTTTGTTGTTCTCAGGTAAACTAGCGGCATTACCTGCAAAAATATGGTCTCATTTTTCATAATATGCGAAATGTAGTGCAGAGCATGCACTTAGAGCAATTAAGATCTGACAAATGCTGTTAATCCTTTTGAGCAGGATTCAAAATGCTGCCGTATTTCTGTGTTGTGACCCAGGTAACAGTATGGTCACATGCAATCTCCATCTCCACTGACATCTGACTTCAGAGAGGTGATGAGATGTAATGATTTTCTACATGAAGTCACTGCAATGTTAATCGCAGAATCACAGAATTGTAGGGGCTGGAAGGGACCTCAAGAGATCATCAGGTCCAACCCCCCTGCCAAAGCAGGTTCCCTAGAGCAGGCTGCCCAGGTAGGCGTCCAGACGGGCCTTGAATATCTCCAGAGAAGGAGACTCCACAACCTCCCCGGGCAGCCTGTTCCAGTGCTCCGTCACCCTCACCGTGAAGAAGTTCTTCCGCACGTTGGTGCGGAACTTCCTGTGCTCCATTTTGTGGCCATTGCCCCTTGTCCTGTCCCCACAAAGCACTGAAAAGAGGTTGGCCAAATCCCTCTGTCTCACACACTTAACATATTTGTAAACATTGATAAGATCCCCTCTTAGTCATCTTTTCTCAAGGCTGAACAGACCCAGGTCTCTTGGGAGAAGAGAGTTTTCTCTGTTTGGAGGAAAAAATGAAAAAAAAAACACGTGTTTTGTTCTAATATGACTGGTTCACAGTGTAATTAAATCATTGAAGAGTTATTTCAAATTCTGGTTTAAAGACAGACAGGAGGGAATTGGCTGTGGACTTTTAGGTAACATAAGCATTGGACATAGAGCTACCTTACTGTACATAGTCTTAAACAGATTATTTAACAAGGTCAATTTTATTCTATTTAGTAAGAAGATTTAGAAGATTGGCAGGTTCAACCTTCAGATAATTGGACAATCTTGCATGTTACAAATTGTCAACATAGGAGTTTTTGTAACAACTTGTTAATTTTTTCCGTGATTTGCTTTTTTTTTTAAAAAAAAAAAAAAAAATAGTGCTCATCCCTTGTCTTTAGTTAACAGGCTCAGTTTTAGAAGATGCCTGGAAAGAAAAAGGAAAGGATGACATGAATGAAGTGATTCAGCGAATTGAAAATGTTGTGTTGGATGCAAACTGTAGCAGGTGAGAAGATAAATTTGCTACACGTTTAGAATACTTTAAAAAAATAAAGAATACTGAACATGTCCAAAACACACTTTTACCAGCCTAAAAAACTTATATTCACAAAAAGTGATGTAAGTATCACTTTGCATCTAATAAGTAATATTTTTTCAACTAAGGGTGTTTTGTGTTTATTTTGTTTTGGTTTTGTTTTTTGTCTCAACAGAGGTGATTAATGACCTTTAGATCTTAATCTCCAGTAAGTGCTTTAGGCTCTCAGAGCAAGTGTAAATATAATAGCTGTGATGTCTCCTAGTTTGTACTTTTAAATCAGAATTAAACATTTTTAAATATGGTATTTAAATTGCTGTAATTGTAGGAGTGAAATAGAATTCTTTTTTTTCTGAAGAACATGCCGTTTTGGTAGGGTCTTACTACTGGTTGCAAAAAGTAGAGGAAACAACTGGAAATTTTTTTTCACCTTTCTGAATGAGAACTCTTCTCCATGGATGTCCTTAGAAGAAGAAAACAATTTCTCTTATTTTAGGGAAAAATAGGAGGTGATATCTAATGTATTGGAGAGATTAGTTTGCTTGTTGACTACAGAAATTCAATGTGATTCAGAGAGCTAAAGTTAGGACTATACATTAGATGTTTGAATATCACCCGCCTCTTCCCGTATTCCCCACTACTATCCTTTTATAAGAAAAGGATTTGTTCCTCAAGTTGTGCTGCAGACTTGGTATCTTGATAAAAACTAGAGCTGTTTCTATTTCATATGGACTCCCTACATCAACACAGAGGAAGTGGAGTGTGAGTATTTCATAATTGACACATGGAGCATCTGGACTTGCAGAAAAGAGACTCAAAATTAACTCAAAATTACCTGCAGACTGGACCAAGTATTTTGTCCCTTTTGGGGCTTTTTCTATGATGTAACTGTCTAGAATTTGTAGGATAAGAGAAGCCATTTTATTGCTTATCAGAAAAACATTCTAACTTCTGTACTGCTTCCCTTTATTTTAGAGATGTGAAACGTATGCTTCTGAAACTAGTAGAATTGCGCTCAAGTAACTGGGGAAGAGTTCTTGGAACTTCTTCACATACAGAAGCTACCCCTGAAAATGACCCAAACTATTTTATGGTAAGAAAGTACTGACACTTTGGTTCTTTAATGTTAATTTAATTTGATCCGTAGACATCAATATTGCTGAAAACATATTTTGCTGAAAACGTATCTGTAGTATACTTCATATTGCTGAAAACTACAAAAAGCTGCTTCTCTGAATGCATACAATTTACTGTATAACTTTTGTTCTTAGAATGAGCCAACATTTTACACTTCTGATGGCATTCCTTTCACTGCTGCTGATCCAGGTACATCACAAGCCTAATATATATCTTCTTTAAAAAATTATAATTAAGTTTATGCCCTTCTGAAGTATATCTGAAGTTGTTTGTAAAATATCTGAAACTCGTGCAATTTAAAAGACAAAATAACGTATGAATTTCTGGCTTAAGTGTGCAACGCATGCCTTACTCAGGGTTGAAGAATGTAAATGTTTGAAATGGAGGATATGTATTTGAGTTCATACAGTTCATGTAGAAGAATTTGTGCCATAGTCCTCAGCACTTGGTCTATCCACAAGCCCATAAAACTTCAAGTCGTCTTTTGTCCGTTGTTAGAAACATAGAATCATAATTAGGCTAGAAAAAAAACTTCCAGATCATGTCCAACAGTCAGCCTGGCCTACCAAGTAGCATCACTAAACCATGTTCCTTAGTAACAAGCAGAAGGGTTTGTTTCTTTTTTTGGTTTCTGTCATCTGGGCACAACATGGCATGATGTTTCAAATGAAGATATCTGTGACTACCTTTGCAGTTCTGTGGTATCATAGGTATCTTTCTTATTCTTAAAGGTTGGTTGATGTCCTGAAAAAACACTATAGTAGTAGGTTTTTCTGTATTATGTTTTATGCCTTTTATGGTTTCATTACGTAGGCTACTTTCAGACTGTATAGATCAATGTTAATTTAGAGGACTATCCCTATGATATATACTACTCAGTCTCATTTTTACTATGCCAGATTACCAAGAAAAATACCAAGAGCTGCTTGAAAGAGAAGATTTCTGCCCAGATAATGAAGAAAATGGAACAGATTTACCAGGAGCTGACTATCTGTATGTTTTCTTTCAGAGTGATAAGTTTTTAGATACTAGTTATTTTTTCTGCAAACTTAAGAATGCAATCCTGACAAAAATGAAACCATAATAATATAATTATTGTTTAGCCCTACAGTAGAAATTAAATGTTTGTTAAGTTGTACGTTGTTATCATACAAGTTTGTAATAAATTTTTATTCAACTGGTAATGAAATTTTAGCATTTCCACACAGGTACAAACTTTTTAATGTAGAAAAGAATATTGCAAGCAGAATGCAGCAACAGAGCTTCAAGTATCAGAAAATGAGGCAACCTGTATTCAGTTGATTGATGGCTATATATCCTACCTAGAGATGACCACAAAATTTTCAAAGGGGAAGCTGCTAAATTTTTCTCCTTAGGATAAATAGCATTCCCCCATGAAATGGCTGTTTAGTATTTTTGCAGACCAAGAAAAGCAACCTAATAGCAAAGGGAGAAATAGTAGATGGGAATACGGTCTGATTTTCTAACACTGGTTTATAAGAATTTAAAATTTAAACCAGTAGGAGGAATGTGGTCTAAAGTAAATTGTTCTGAGTTTTTTATTCTTCTGGTTAAAGGAGGACTTTCACAATAGGATTTGATATCTAAAAGTATTTTCAGTGTTGTTGTGTGTGCTAACAGTGCTGGCCTGGATCAATATTTTTGTTAGTAAATTAGAAGACTAAGATGGCTGCTAGCTGCAGAAGCTGTGGAGGGTAAATTAGAGATGTCATGAGGAATCAACAGGCTCATATTGAGGAAAAAATACCCATTTGAACTGTTGTGCTTAGGAGACCAAGTTAAGTGCAAAATGGAAACAGACAGCATTTTAAAAAAAAGAAAAAAGAGTATTTGAAGAGTGGCCTGTGGAAGACAGTCAGCCTTCCTGCAAAGTGACTGTGGAACCCTTGTTGAAAGCTTAAGAAAAGCTTAGCCAAATGTGTCCTGATCCTCTGTCAGCTATTTCTTGTGGCTGTCATCAGGGAAAAGGGTTCTGTGTCAAGTCCCTTTGCAAGTCTACACTCCTGCAAGTAAGGAGGAACAAATAAATATCTTAACTACTTATTTAATGCACAATGCTCAAGAAAAAAATAATTTCCTTAATTATACTTTTTTTTGGCACTTACTGAAGTTTTGTGTGAAACAATTATGGCCTCAGTGCAGATAAATCATGCTAATTCCCTTGTTTGGAACACAGGCACAGAAGATGATTTGGGCACCTGAAACAAAGGCACACTTATTGAGGGTCAATAGCTGCTGACTATTTTTTTCTTTATAAGGGTGTTTAGAATTACATACCCTATCATGTTCTAGCTACAACTCCATTGTCCTCATTTATAGTGGTGAAGACACCAGTTGGACCTACAGGGAAAAAAGCGACGTGCAAGTTACTTCCCAGTAGCTGTGGGAAGGAGCAAAGCTGTTACGTCATCCCCATCATATCTCAGCTTTATTTTGAAACTCTTTTGTAGTCTCCCCTCTGTGCAGTACTGATTATTGTTAACAGGATGCAGCCTTTTCTCTGGTCTTAAATATAATATAAGAGATCTTTTTTTTTAAATAGACTGGTTGCCATATAATAGGAGGTATTATAATGCAGATGCAAAAGGGGGATGAATTAAGGTTGCCTTCTTCTGAGTATCAACAGATAGGATAACGTATTTTTTTCTGACTCACGTGCGACCAAGACGGTTGATTCTGTATTTGAACTAGGATGATGACTAACCAAAAATTATGCTAATTATGCTTTCTGCAAAAAAAAAATGAGTGCAAAAACATCATTAAGTTTTGGAAAGAAGTTGTTTTGCATTGCACTGTTGCTTTTTCTGTCATCTAAAAAACTCTTAACTGCTGGAGAGCATTAGACTGTCTAAAATGGTGACAAACATTATTGTGATTTGTACATGCCTGTGCTTTGTGATCTTGGGTTCTTTTTGTAGCCATGATTTTGTTTTTCCCTCTTCACCCTCTTCTAGTCAATAGTTAACTACTATTTATAAAGGTCTGCTTTATATTTCTCATCTACATCAATATATCACCTATTTACTGTTGCTGAAAGTATGTACTTAATCTTATTTTTGTGTGTTTTTTTGTAGGTATTTTGATGACACTGATGATGAGATGGATCCAGAAATTGAAGAAGCATATGAAAAATTCTGTCTAGAATCGGAACATGAGAGAAAACAGTGAGACGTTAAACATAAACATTAGTTTATTAAAGCAGTTTAGGCATGGTTAGAATACATGGGGATATAAAACTTGTAACATTTGTACCAAAATAAGGAAGTTGAGTTTCTCCAAGTACTAAAGATACACAATTTCCATTTTGTTAAACAGAATCTGCCAAAAATTGTAAACTTATGTCCTGTATCTTAAAATGTTGTGTATATATCATAGTTTATTTTATGTACAGGTATATGAACAATGTTTTGGCTGCAATAAAAATTGACTTAAAAAGTGTCATAATGGAAATTAAAATTTAACTAAAGGGGATCTGTCCCATATTTCCCTTTTTGGGAGAAAGGGGAAGAATAACGTGATCTAACTTTAATTGCTTGCTTGCTTGTTCTAGTATACATTAGGAATTATTCATCCTTTTTGCCATATACAAGCTATCTTTTTTTTTTTTTTTTTTTTTTTTTTTGCTAAGGAGAGTATGGTCCAAATATGGCTTACCTGTTCTGTAGATCATGAGAATTGGTTTGTTAAGGTTTTGTATTGTGTGGGTTATTTTGTGGTTTGTTTTTTTTTTTTTTCCTTCTTCCTCTCCCCAGACCTGTAGGGGTGAGGTCTGGACATTTTTTCCTGGAATAAACATGTGATATGTTGATATTGTGGAAAAGCAAGCAGTATTTTGAAAGTCAGGTGCTTTCAAGACATTTGGTTCAGATAAGCTTATTTTCAACTTTTACATGCAAAAATGATCCTTTTAAATAACTTGCTGTGTTCTTCAAGATTACATGAATATAGTTAGCGTTTAACTCATGCTCCTCAAAAGTATGTGCAGTGCTCAATATATTTTTGAATGTATCTAACATGTCTAACCTTCTGACAACCCTTGTAACTTTTTCCATTCTTCTAATTATTTTGTATAATTTGTCCTAATTTTGTAGTTTGAATACATTCGTATATTTCACATATGTTAACATTCTGAAGCCAACTACTCTTTTTTGACCCAATATAATCATGTTAGTGTCCCTAGGATATTCCATTGTTGTTGGTGTTGCCAAACTCAGTCGTACTGTTTCCTGTTGTCTGTTACTGGTTAGACGAAGTAGAACCCCTTGCAAAAAATAAAATAAAATAAAAAAATAAAAATCCCAAAAAGTAGCTACTGTAAAGAACATGTTGTAAATATGCATGTAAATAATTCTGTTAATATTTCACTGTAATACGTTTGGTTAAATAACTTGTGTCTGCTAATACAGTGAGCACTGACTGTTTTCTGGATGTTTATTTAACATTCATTCAGGTTGGAGTTTTTGGAAAATAAAATTTAACTAGCTTTGTTTCCTTTGGTATATTTTCATTGTTTTGCCTTTTTGTTTTTTTTTTTTTCTTAAAGTTTTTGGTCCATTCATCTGCTCATTTTCCTACCCCTAACAGTCCTTTTTTCTTTAAAGTACACAGATACAGAGAAGATTATCTTTTAATATAGATTGGACACACAAAATCCATAAAATGACAATACTAGTCATAAGATTTATATTAGCACTTCAAAGCCTGGATGAAAATCCAGAAACAAGAAAAGTATAAATAGTTTTCAGATAGATACTTCACACAGACACATTCTCTGACTTTAAGTTGTGCATAATTTTCTTACAAAATTTTTAATTCAAATGTAGGTCAGTCTTCTTCGTTACTTCAGAAGTAAATGTCTTGTAGAAAACAGATTGCTGAAAATGGAAAATCTCAATAGTATGACCACGGAACAAGGATTCACCTGTGCATGATAGTAAGTTAATAGTGTCTTCAAGGGGCTCTGCCTTTTATGTTTAGTTTTACATTTCTTGTTTAGTGTCTTTCTATCAAAAGTAACAGTCTGACTCTAGATGTATCTAGATGATACATCCTGTCAGCTTTTGGGGACAGTTAATCTTAGATGTAGATGTAAGAAAGAAATATTGTAAGTCATCTTGTATAAAAATGTTCAAATTAGGAATTGTATATTTTAAGCAATTCAGATCAAGGTTTGCAAAACAGGCTTTTCCTATTTTTCCAGCAAAAATATTGAAAGCTCTGCATTGGGATGTTAATTCAAAACAGCGGAGAAGTTGGTGTTCTATGCACACATGGACATTTGTAAGAGCTATAGACTTGTATTGCAGTAAGGAGAAAATGGTTTTAACTCTCCTCTACTGATTAAGGAAAAACAAGATCATGTTTGCCTTAAACATTTTAACCATCTTCCCTATTTGTCTTAAATCTCACAGGAGACTAATACAAATTAGTGAGGATGGAATGAAATGAGGGAGCAAATGAATGAAGCAGCTTTTGTATTGTAACAATCACTTTTTGCTGCTTGTCTGCCCACTTAACTGCCAGTAGCTCTTCTGTGTATCATAGAGGTGCGTCTGTGGGGGTTTAAGGATGATTTCAACTACACTTTAGCATTTTCAAATTAATAGTGCACTGTGCAACGGTGCTTTTATTTTACTGTTCTGATGAAAAAGCCTTTGAAAAGATATTTTCTTATTATTTTTTTCTTCATAATGGCAAGCCAATGAAGTCACAGAAACAGGGAAATTAAACTTCAGGGGAGAAGTTAAGCCAACTTTTTAAGCACTAGTTCTTCAAAGAAACATTCTTTGCATTTGAGTTCATGCATGTGACTAAGCAGTTAGTTTCACACATCATGAAAAGTATGCACAATATTTGCCACTCTTGAGAAATCAATTGTGAGTTAAATGTTTAATATGAGAAAATCTCACTGCTTGAAGTCACTTCATGCTGGGCTGAAAGACGGGTCACTTTGCATTCTGTTTGCTTTTGAATGAGTTACATATTCAGAAACCTTTACTCTGTAATTTCTTTTCACATCTGCTAAGAACTTTTGCTACTAACCTAATTTTTTATTAGGAAAAACATTATCAGTAGGTTTTTTGAATATTGGTTTTAAGTGTAATTGTAGCACTACAGACAGAAGTAACTGGCTTAGTTACATCAGGTATCACAGATTATGTATAGTTGGGATTTTTTTAAGCGGCATCCATTATGGCACTGAGCTTTAGTGACACTTGCTCTGGATTGTAATATTTGTTTTTATTTCTCTCAGGGCCAGTATTTCCATCTCTAAATGTTCTGCCTTTCTCTCCTTTCTACACAGAACTCATTTATGCAATTAGCGATAGCTCAAGTTTGCAACTTTGCTTCTCTTTGACACAATTATGGTTCTAATTATCCATGTTATGTGCGTGGTTCCTACTAGTTGATTTAAGTACAGAAAAATGCCATTCCAGCCAAAAGTTGAGAACAGTACTGTATGTGTACGTAAATATATTCCTGAATTGCTTCTGTCATGTCTACTTCAGTCTACTTGACCTGCTTCCACAGCTCCCAAGTTTAGGGTTCCTACCTTAGCACTGAAATTGCCAGAAAAAAAATATGCATCTTCCATAGATAAAAAAAAAAATAGAGCAGAGAACTATTATTATTTGTGTTTTAAATGATTGGATACAAATAATTAAAAGCTCAACCAGGACTAGAATCTGCATTTCTGAACCCTAGTCCAGTTCTATCAAGTCTTATACTTGGTTACTTTAAAAGCAATTATCTTTACACTGCTAGATTTTACAATAAAAGGGATAAAAATAATTTATAATCTAAAAATATACTCTGAAACTTGCTTCAGGCAAGTATAATGCAGAAAAATAGTAATTAAAAACAGTATTACAAATAGAACCAGATTTATTTCTGTGCATACTTGTATCTGTAGCCACTTGACTGGAAGCTGACCTTCCCTCTGAGGCTGCTTTTTCAGCAGAGGATGGAAATTTGTCCTGTATGCAATTCCATGGTCACATATTGATCTAAGAAACCTGTACTTTCAAAGGTAAGGAATGATTTTTACAGCTAGATGAACCATGTGATCTAGAGTGGCATTTTATGGCAAAGGATCTTGAATTACATTTACTTAGTGCTTTAACCAGGCATTGGTAATGAATTGTCCTTTAACTGCAAACTGTCATTCTATTTAAAATAGCTTTGATTAAACTGTAAAGGTGGATGGTGGTGGTAATGTATGTATCTTCCAAAAAGGCAAATTATAAATTGGCCTTTGGGAAGTTAATCTGTCAAATCTTTATTCAGCTAGGGCTTCTGAGATTCTGCTACGAGTAAATACATGGATTAAATTTCAGTATATGTATGTAAAACAGCAGTCACAAGAGAAATATTTATTTGTAATCTGTCTTTGGGCTATGTTGTAGATCTGCAATCTGCCTTCTCAATCCTGTCACCCAAGCCGCCTCCTCATTTTCCAGAGATGTTAACGTGCGGAGGAAATGAATTAACGAATTACTCAGCCGCTTACAGGCTGAAGGGGGGAGGGCAAGGACAAACACCAGCAGGTACTGCTGCAACAGTTCTGCAGGCAGCTGCGCTCTGTGCAAACACACGTGTCGAAAGATGCCCGTCTTAAAGTAGCACAATTACCAGTAAGCAGTCAGGGCATCCATTCTGCAAATTTTCATTTCTGGATTTTAACCCACATAATTCTCTTTCCTCGTTATCGAAAGCCACGACTTCAAACAGCAATAAGCTCTGTTTATAGAGCTATCCGTTTCCATTCTTGTCTTATCCGCCCGCTTTTCTCACAGCCCCCCCGCCAAGCCTGGAGAAACCGGCGCCTGAGAAACGCCGCCACAAACAAACACAGCGGGCGCGGCGGCCGCCTGGCCAGCACCGCAAGCGGGAGCCACATAGAGGGGCTGTTACCGCCAAACAGCCATATTAAAAATAAATAAATAAATAAATAAAAACCAAAGAATTAAAGCGGCCGTATATGCTGAGGGAGCTGGGCGGCCCGGCCCTGCCTTTCCCGCCCGGCGGGCCGCCCTCCCTCGGTCGCCATGGCGGCGGCGGGCCTGATGGTGCTGCTCGGGGACGGCTCTGTGGAGGTGCGCTGCGCGGGGGGCGCCCGCCTCGTGCTGTCGCCTTGCGGCTCCGAGTACCTGTACGAGGAGGTGCTGCCCGCCGCCGCACACCCCCTGCAGCCGGCAGAGACCTGCCGCCGCCGGGTCGCCTTCGTCCTCAGCGCCCACAGGGTACGTGGCGGCCGGGGAGAGAGATGGGACGGGCAGAGGAGCGGGGTGGGGGGGCGCCTCCGAGAGGTGCGGGGCATTGCCTCAGCCCTCCTAAGTAAGGGAAGAGGGCTCGGTCTGCTAACGCCTCTAGAAAACCCGTGATAGTACAGTTTGTTTTTGTCTTCTTGTTTAATTAGGAACAAGTTGCACGAGCTCTAGATTTCCGGAACAAGTTTTCCTCTCGGCCATACTTACCTTCACGTCTTATATCCCCAGAAAGAAAGACTGTAAGTTTTATACACACAACACTTCTGTAAACTGAGCTGCCCTGGTAGTCTGACAAAGTGGGCTTACAGAATTGTACGCACGTGTGTATGAGTACAGGCCTTGAAGACCAACAGCGTACAGTTTGGTTCATGCATTTCTCAACTCACTTAGAATACTGCCATTTCAAATTACAGTTTTACATTTTGCTTAGTGTTTTATCCTTAGTCCTACATATCCTTTACAGCTGAACAGTACAGATTCCACCCGGTCTTAGTAAGACTAAAACCCAGATATTTCATGTTCTTTAAAAGACTGATAAATCACCTGGACCGATAAATCACCTGACATTCCATTAGCAGCACGCTTTGTGCTAATGTTTATTTGTTAAACAATGACTATCAGTACATACTTACAGCAGTCAGACCTTAACAGTCATATCATGTATGCGCTGTGCATGTACACAGAGCTGATGCTCTGCTGCGTGCAATAGTGGGTAACCTCCCACCTTCTACTGGTTCAGGATCTTCTTCTATAACATGGCTGAGTTTCTAGGCAGTTCCTAACCATACTTTCCACCTGCACTACCTGCTTCAGGATGCTGAGGCATAACTTTCCAACGCCACAGTAAGTGGCTTTTTTTGCTGGGCTCTTTTTCTCTTGGTTTAGCCACAACTGCTTTCCTTAAAGCAAGAATAGTGTTTTTGTAGCTTCTGATGTTGTACTCCCTTTCTGACCAGTAATTTACAATCAGCTTGTTTTTCTGTGCCCTCTGTTCTTCACCAGTGCCCATATTTTCAAGGCCTTTGCTGTTTGCCACACTTAAGCTGTACAGTATAGCAAGAGATACCAGCTATCAAGCTCCAAGTACACACAGCAAGTTCACATAACAAGGTGGTCACGAGCCTAACAAGCCACTCTGGCACCTGGCACGAGTTATCTTAAGGCGCAGTTAGCATAAGGTCTGTGACCTGTTACTAGCAGTGATGATACTATTTTTATAGGGCTGCTACATACAAAAATGCATCTACAGTTACACTGTATTACTTCACTTATGCTTAAATGCCGTTCACTTAGGCTCTGTTTGGCCATGCTGACCATCTGTATCTCTAGGAAGCTTGACAAGGGGGATCCTGTCAGTTAAGTGGATTGCTTAGAGCTGTACACAGTTTTGAACATGCAGATTAACCATAAATCTATTCAGCAGTAGTTGTATGTTTTGTTGTGTTTGTTTTTGTTGTTGTTGAAGATGATGATGATGTTTGTTTTGTTTTTAATATCTAGTTCATTTCCTAGAAATTTGTAGCATGTGATATATTGCTATCAAAGAGTATGTTTTCAGTCATTACACCAATATCTCATTCCTAGTGGTAATAGGTCAGAGCCCATCCTTCTGGATGTAAAGTTAGGATTGCTTTTCCTCACTTATATCACATTCCATTTATCTCCACTAAATAGTTATCTGCAGCCTTATTGAGCGGTCCCTTGATTTTTTTAGGGTCCTTTTGCAATTCTTTATGGTCAATTTTCATTTTTAGCTAGCCCTAAATACCTTTGGCAGATATTTTCACCTTGCTAATACACTCCTGTTTCATTTTTACTGGACTCTGGGCAGAAGTATGATCCTGGTTTGATTTAAGATCAGTGCTGTGGTTTAACCTGGCAGGCAGCTCAGCACAATACTGCTGTTTGCTCACTGTCCCTGCCCCCACGGTGGGATGAGGAAAAGAATCAGGGAGAAAAACAAAGCAAAACCTATGGGTTGAGGTAAAGACAGCTTAATAGGAAAGAAATGAATGAATGAATACGCAAAATAACTCATGCATAATGCTGCTGCTCAACACCTGCTGACCGATGCCCAGACAGTCCCCAAGCAGTCATGTTGTCCCTGTTCCCCCCACCCTAGCTGACTCCCCCCTGTCCTATTGTTCAGCATGAAGCCAGAGGATGTGGGTCATCCCTTTGGCTAGCCTGGGCCCGCTGTCCTGGCTGTGTCCCCTCCAGCTCCTTGTGTATCCCCAGTCCCCTTGCTGACAGGGCTGCACACGAGGAGCTGAAATATCCTGGGCTCTGTGAAAACACCACTCTGCAGCAACTAACACATCGGTGTGCTATCAGCATTATTCTCATCCTAAATCCAAAGCACAGCACCACACCAGCTACAATGAACAAATTAACTCTGTCCCAGCTGAAACAGCAAACAGTCAAGTGGGACAAAGTTGATTAAGCTGAATGAATACTCTTTTGCTAAGAGATTTTTTTCAGACCTTATTTGAAGTGGGTTTGCATTTCTTTGTTCATGTAGGATCCAGTACTTTACCTGGAGTCTCCAAAGGAGAGCAGAGTAAGAATATTTCCTGTGCAGTGATCAGGCATAATGACAATGCAAACAAATATATGTCCTTTTAGGGCAGAACTTTGCAGATGCCTAGAAAAACACTCTATCTTGACTTTTTTTTTTTCTTTCAGAATGTGATTAATGCATTTTCTAAATTGTATTTAGCTATACCACCTCTTTGGGCAAAGCTATAACCTGGGCATTGAGGTAGATGCAGTGTTTGTTTGGAGCAATTTGTTGAGAATCATAGGCTTCATCGTTACAGAAGAGATAGCACAAGGGTGTACTCTGTGAAAATGTTTCTTACTTATTTTGGACAAAAGTTCTAATTGAAGTAGCAAGCTGCGCTGTGAGAAAGTGCAGCTTACTGTGGTAAGATGAGGCTACTCTTTGGAGAATTCTGAAATCCTGTATAAGTGTCTAAAACCATTGTCATATTTCAAATTATCCTTCACAAATACATTCTATCCACATTCCAGCAATAGCTGTGTAACTTTATCTTCAGTACTGTGTGATTAAGTAAGTTTACTGTGCTGCAAATGCTTTCTGTTTTGGTAAGAACAAATACCTTTCAGTTTTGGTAAGAGCATATAAAGGTACATTACATGCCATTTTACAGGCTTAATTTTATAAATAGAAGAATTCAGACTACGTGGCATTTCAGTGTACACAATTTTAATATGGACTTTGCATGAGCTCCACTGATAACAGATATGATCAGCATAATGATCTTGATCATTTCCTGATCCTGAGCTTTCTCCTCAGTGTTTCTTAAAAAGTTTGAAATAGCTGTCAGTGGGCAGTTATGCCTGGTCAGTTGGCCATGCATCTTTCTGGTTTATGAATGGGTATTAAATTATAAGCATATTGCTAGAAATAATCCTGTTAGAACAGGAGGAAGATGATTTGAATAACAGATATCCTGAGTTCATGGGTACAAATAAATACAGACTAATGTTTCATGCCATACGTCAGCGTGCAGAAGACATGAATTATGTCAAAAAATTCACAATCCCAACATTGTAATTTCTGGCAAGCATGTAAATTTTATTTTGTAGCACATTTCAACCCTTTTTCTTGTATTAGATTCTTTTCAGTGATATCTTAGAAGTTAGATGGCCTGACCCTGTTACTGCAGACCTGACGAGATGTATAAAGAATGGCAATGTGAAGATCTCCTCATTGGATGGTTATGCCCACCTCTACCTGTCAGAATTGCAGCAAGAATTTACTGTGGAGTTCTTATGCAAAGTCAGCCAACCATCTGCAGCATATTCACATTCCTCTCAAAAGAACAGCAACTATCAAAATGAAGACCAGTATGGAAAATCAAGTAAAAATTCTCTTCCTGAAATGTTATCAAAACAAACGAGAGTAGAAAATAGAAAGAATGAACATGGCGGTGCTGAAGGAAAATACAGAGAACCAACCAAACCAAAGGACCAAAAAGACAGAGATAGAGTTCCTCTGTTTTGTACAAATTGTTCTTATGAATACGCATGGGTTACACAGTGTTGGTCTGTTTCCTCGTACCCAGAAGAATGGAAATACCCTTTGTCTTTGGCATTAATGTGCTATAACTTACATACTGTTAAGACTGAAATGAAAACATGTGAGGGAAATAACCATACATCTATAGGAGCAGATGTTTTAATAGACCCTAAAGCGTGTGAAGCAGTATCTCGTTTGCCAGCAGCTTTGCCACTAAGCTGCAGAGCACCACATTTACACAGGTAATTTAAACTTTGTGTCTTAGTTGTTAACATATGTCTACAATTCTGAACTTCAACCTTTAGCAAAATAACTGAAATCTAACTATAAGAAATAAAAGAAAAAATACCATCATACCTTATTTTATTAGCAACTTCTTGAAAACATGGAATTTGTGAAACTAGCATTCTTTATCCTACTGTCAAGGAATAAAAACTAATTAGTCCAGAGGGAAAAAAAAATATTTCTGACATGCTATGTAAATGAAAAAGAGAGTATTGAAAAAGAACACTGTGCTGGGGTTTGAGTTTCTGTTTTTGTTTCGGTTCTGAATAGATGATACTTCTGAAGTGGGACAGTGACATATATTCTCTGTCGGCCCTGCTAAAAATAGTTGAAAAAATAATTGTAGGTTTGAGAAAATAAATTTGGTAACTAGGAACTAGTTAGTAGTTAGGTATCCTAGGAACTAGGGGACATTGGAAATATGTGGCCTATTTTCTTTTGAGTAGTTGTGCATGCATCTGTTTTGGTATAGAAAAATATTTCTGTTTAGGATACAGAAATGATTACCAGCCTAGAAAAAAAAAAAAAAAAAAAAAACACACATTCAATCTTACTGAAGGTCTTATTGTATTTTATACAGGTGGAGTTTCTGTGACTTTTTTCTACAAAAGAAGCAAGATTCTGGAAAGTATTCATACCCTCAGCTAATTGAAATTGTATGGTGCGAAGGTATTTTTTATAGGTATGAAGGAAGTCATGCGTTTCATTTTTGGAAGACTTCATTTGTATGGGAATTAAACTTCAAGATAAAATGTCTTACTTTGTCCCTTTCCCATTCCTTTAGACATTGTACACAATTTTTATGGAAGATTCTATTAATTGCTGCCATTTGTTTGTTCTTAGAGCTTGAAGACAGAGCTTAAAATTTGCTTCACATTCTCTAATAGAGTGTAGTTCCAGGTCTGAAAGCGGGTATGCCTGAAACAAAGATTTTGAAACCATATTTAAGACTTTTAAAGAAGTGATCTGATTTCTTAGAGACTTAAATAGACAACTGTAACTTCCACAGACTTCACTGACAACTATAGTGCTTTTTTTGTTTGCTTTTTTTTTTTTCAAATTACATCACTTCTGTCGATGCTAAAGATTTCACGTTTTAGAAATGCTTGTCTTGGTGACCTATGTAATTTCCATGTAACAGGCAGCTAAACTCTACTGTGGATTTTCCTGGCAAATCAGCTTGTCTGTATGTTTTTGTTTGTTTTTAAATAAGAATTTTTGTAAAATAGGCTCTTCAAATCTGTTATACAAGCTTTGAAAGTGCCACAGTTGCTATCAGCATTCAAAAGTTTTTGGTAAGAATATAATCATTCTTTAAAGCTTTCATCTTTCTGCCATACAGTGTTTTGTCAGTGTTTTCAGTACTATAACTTATTTCTTTGGAAGTATGGTGAGTAGCCATACTTAGTCTTATAAGACCCAGTTTATAACACTTAGTTTTAAAGTCCCGTTACTGAAGTTTTGGCATCTGACCACATAGTGCAGAATTGAGTCATTAAATAAGCTTAACACTCCAAGATCACAAGAAAAAGACTGGCAATCTTAGTGAAACCAAACCAAACAAACAAACCAAACAACAAAAAAAAAAGAAAAGAAAACCCCAGGTGCAGCGGAAATGAAGTCTTTGGTTATTTAGGAAGCATTCAGTTCTACAGCTTTTTCTTTTTTTTTTTTTTTTCTGTGTACACCTGTTAGGGCTGGTCCCCTGAAAATAATACCTTTTCCTTCTTGCGCATTGCTATATTTTGTGTTCAGTGGAATGGGCATTGGACATCTTTTGTGAGATACCTACCTTAACACAAGGCTCTCCTTCTGAACATGCTAATCCCGTCACCACCTCCACCCTGCAAAAATGACTTGGTAATGCTAATCATCAAAAAAATAATTGGTATGCCCTGCTGTTTGTGAAACAGTAGAAAGTTTTTCTTGTGAGAGTTGTTGAAAATGTTTGTGTTTAGTGCTTTCTTCTGTACTGTCTATTGATACAGCATTTTAAATACTTGTTAAAAGTCTTGTTATTTCTCTTAGATTTATCCATGGCAAAAGAAACATTGCAGAAATTTATCCTGGTGATGAATCATTTTTCAAGTCTGAAGGAGCTTTTTTGGGAAACTACTTCGTGCATTATGTAATCCAGAAAGGAACAAACAAGGTAGGAATAAAACTGTTTAAAAATATTTTCAGAATTCCTTCAATTTAGCAGCTATGTTTTAAGACATTTGGATATGTAGTCTAAAGTCAAGACCCTACATTGTTGTTCAGGTAATTCTACTTTGTTTTCAAGTGATTAGTTTTTTTGGCATGGCTGTTACTCCACTTCTCTTTCTTAACTTTATCCTTTTTAAAAAAAAAAAAAGTTTATTGAGTCGTGTGTGCTAATTTCAATGTTTTTTTCTTCTGTTCTTAGATTTGGATATTTTTATTTTTAAAGCAGCATAAAGGATCAATGCTGTACCCTTTGAACCTAGCCTCTAACTTGTAGTAAAACTTAGTTACTCAGTAATGAACTATACTCCCTGATAAAATAACCTATTGGTCCATGTTGAGTGTATGAAAACTGTGAATGTGCCTTAGACTTAAGGGATGGATGCAACTGCATTTTTTGTTTGTGTGTTTATTTTAACTTTTCAAAGAGATACCTGTCTTCTGGGAGAAATTTAAATGTGGTTAGAGTTGTCTGGGAGGTCAGAAATTTCATCTCTTTCAAGATTATAAATAGTTTTGTCATGCTACAGTACCTATAAATAACTCCTATTTCTACTGCAGAGAGAAGAAAAGATGTATTCAGTAAACAGTCTTCCTCCTGATGTACCAGGAAGTCCATATTCTATATCCTCCATCATTACTCAGGCAACCAAGTAACTTACTTTTCTCCTTCATTGTTGTTACATTAACTCCTCTAACTGTGAAAGGACAGTAATTACAATTACATGTGATACTTATTATTAAGTATGAAAATTAAACAAATTTATAATATCACTGGGGACATCTGTAACTTACAGAACAAAGATCACAACTGTGTAGGAGATACTAATGTAAGGACAAAATGCTTAATATTTAATACTTTTTTTCCTCAGAATCCTTCAGTACTGCTACAAGACTAAACTATCATTAATTCATAACTATCATCTCTGCTGCTGGAAGATGGTATGTAGCTGAAGATTTATAAATCTTCCCATGTCACAAAGATGACTGCATGTGCTATAGGGAGTAGGACCAGTTCTAGAGGGAAAAATCATGAGCATATCCTGTATGCAAAGTTGAAAAGGTATATAACTGGAACCATCACCACAGACTGTTAAGGTGAATTGGTGAAGCAGAAAGCAATGAATTGCATGATAAAGAGAGATGCTTGTGGTCTAGAAAAACATGAAAATCTGGGAGAGATACAACCAGTTGTGACATTTCCTCTTTTTTTTTTATGTATTTGTTTGTTTCTAGGTGCCTGAGACAGACAGATGGGAAATATTGCCTGTTTTGCTGGATGAAAAGGTTATTCCCAGCATTGGAAGACTTCTTGTATACTCAGACTATAAAGTCCATGCTACTTTTAGGGATGGAATCACCTTGAATATGGTCTGGGATTTCAGCTCTGGCTGTAGAAAGATTCAGGTAACTCATGACTTACAGAAGTGACTATTCTTAAAACTCTTCATTAAAAAGTGTTATTAGGAAACTAATGGGGAAAGTAAATCAAGAGTTTTTCTGTCTATAAAATACAAACTGAGCTCTTTTGATAGAGTCATGATTCAAAGCAGTTTTCTGCCATGGCTTACTCTCAAGCTGGTGTAATAGACATAGAACTACATAGAACTACATGAAGATAGCACCATGTATTGTGAGTATTTTACCCAGAAACTGAGGAAGAAAAATATTCTAGTGCATAATTCATGCCTAAAAGATAAAACTGTATCCTTTTAAAAAGTCACTCATATCGGTGTAAGATGGGAGTGTTTCTTTGGTGGTGGTGGTGCTGGTGTTATTTCAAAATATCTGTAATTGAGCAACTGAGTAGTGAAAAATTGCTCAGGAGTAACCTTGTGGATATGGGATTACATATTTTTTCGATAATTTTTTTGATCTACTTAACATTGAAGTAAAAAGATTGTGTTGACTTTTGCATTACAAAGTGGTGAAAATGGCGATGGTGGTAAAATGGCACTACAGAGAAAATTATGTCAGAATGGAATTTAGAGTTGACTGCTGAGATTTTTGGCTTCCACTCTTTGCTTTTACCCTATGGTGACTAGACACAAAAAGATGTTCCTGAGGATATGTGTACTATAAACAATTGAAGTGTGATACTTAGTTTCTTAAAAGATACTGTAACTTTATGATGTGAGCCAGCTCAAATCTGTACACTCATTAATGATAAAAGTAGGAAGAAGCGAAAGTACTACAGGTTTGGAAACATCCCTACACATTTTTAGAAATAATTTATTCTCAAACAGCACAAAAACTAATATTGGTCCATGCCAGGTTTTCCTTTTTTTCCCCCCACATTTGTGATAGTAGACTATAAGAAACTTAGAAAAACACAAACTTTAACTGTTTAAAGTGGAGTGTTCACAGATAATTTAATTATTAAATTAGCAAATGTTATTCACTTGCCTTTTTTTTTCTTTAGACTGCAGCAGAAAATTAATACTAATAATTTTTTTTCCTTCTAAGGTAAATGAAAATGTAGGTTGGTGTAAGCTAACTACTCCTGATGGGATACAGCAGCTAATAAAAATAAGCCATCCTGGAATCTATGAAAGGTATAAGTAATTTAAACAATTTAAAGTTAAATATTAAAGAATTCTAAGCAAACCCTTTTATATGAAGAAATGTTTTTTACTGGAGATACATTGGAGGAAAAAAAAAAAAAGCCCAAACACATAATGATAAAAAACACATATCTGGCTAAGATTCAGGACCTGTATGACTCAGGATCACTGCATACAGTCATTTCAGTATAATTGTTATGGAAATGCAATGTCTTTTAAAAAAATAAAATCAACCAACCTCAAACTAGAGCTCCAACTTGGCACTTAAATCATTGGGTAAGCAAAAAAATATCTTTGTGCTGTATAAAGCTGGCATCTAGAGCTGAAAAGCACTTTATCCAATTTTTGCTTTATTACAGATATTGACCTCTGCCTACAGATTGCTTTCGCTAATCTGCTTGCTCTAATTGCAGCCTTATTATGCAAATCATCAGAAGCATTTTAGCAAGCAGATATGCACACACAAAAAATAACGTTTGTACAGTATTCATTTCAAATCAGATGGCTTTGTTATAATTTTCTGTGACTGTATAGATTTAAATATGAAGGATATTCTTTTAAAAAACTGTGAATCCAAAAAGGGCAAAGAAACATAGGAAAAAGGCTAGACTTTTAGTCTTTTTTTTTTTTTTTTCTGAATCCAGGTTCATTGCTTAATGCCTTTTTTGTTTGTTTGTTTCTATCTTGAATTAACAGTGTATCTCTCATCTAAATAACATTTTTTTTTCATGTTAACAGATACATCGAAACAGTAATAGAATGGTGCAGAAGTTTGAATGAAAGCAAAGAAATTCCTGGATATACCGCACACTCTGTAACTGAAGAAAATTGGTACTCATTTTTATGCTAAATAATGTTGAAAATAAATCTCAAAAAGACTATAAACTCTGAATTTTATAGACAGCATTTCCTAAGGATCCAAAAAGAAAACTGTAAATCCTTTTATTTTGTGTGACTTCATATTTGTCTGTTGGAACTTAAAATGTACAGTAAGTTGAATTCTAGGTGAAGTTTGTTTCACATTGCTTCTGCCTGCCTTAATTAAAAAATAGAATTATGGTGACCTTGCCAAATATTACCATAAGATTAATGTTATAGAAATAACATCTTGCAAAGTGAAAATGAGAAACTAGACTAAGAAAGGCAACTTTTAACAGAACAGCAAGCTGTCCAAAATAGTACTTTGAACTTTTAAATGACATCTGGATCTGTTATGTATTTGTCCTTCTTAATAAATGCTACTGACCAAAGGTCTAGTGATATCGTATACTTACATAATCAGATATTACAAATGTGATATATGAGTCTGATTACAGATTCAGTTATCACTTTATAGCAGATGCAGTAGATGGTGAAACAAAAATTTTATCTATATTTACACACATAAATATACAGCAAGGAGACTATTTTTAGAGCTGAGCCTTGATTTTTATAAACAAATGATTGACAAATGCAGCCACTGACTAGTAGTATGAAAAAAAAATGTTTTTTTTCACTTAGAGTTCTCTTTCTAATTTTCTGTATTTCTGAGAATTGAAATTAAAATGGTGTACAAAAGTACGGTTGAGAAACTTTTTAGATACTATGATAAAAATCATTATTTTCTTGGACAGGTCTGCTGATGCTGAGCTTGAAAAAATACAGAGATTTAACTGTATCCTTTTGAAAGCCGTGAAGATTTTCACTTTGATATTCAGTTGTTCATCTGTATTCATCTGTATCGTTCATCATGTATTCAGACCTGCATTTTCTGAACATAAGAAGCTCTCTATTCTGTTCTCACCTGCTTTTCACTGTTTTACCTGCTTCTTAAAAGCACCTTTTTAAGTCACTTACAGTTTTCTCATTAATCTTGTTCAATTCCTTTACAACAGCACTGGAAATAAAAACAAAAGCAGAGTACAAAACAAAAATAAAATCATTAACAAAGTAGGGAATTCCTGTAATGGTTATTGCATTTCACTATTCATTACATATAATATATATATTATGAATAGATTATATATTCATTTCACTAAAACCATCTGCTAATCTGTTCTTGAAAGAGGGATGGTACAATTGCCTTTTGGCATGTTGTTGCAATAAGATACTGTCTTGTTTATTACCTACCTCAGGACTGTCCAACCAGCTCAGAAAGTATGCAGTGCTCTATTTTCTTAAAGGCAGTGTAAACCTCTCTTTATGCTAGCTTTTAATTTTATTAGGATGAAAAAACATATATGCTATGAAACTTTGCAGCGTAACATCAGTTTTCTTTAAATTAACTATTGGGCAAATAGAAGCCTTAGTTAAAGACATTTTCTAGAAACATTAGCATTTTCTAGTTTTATGTAATTACTGTGGTATGAAATGTGAGCCTCTGTAATGCACAATAATGATTACGATGTGGCAAAGCGTTTTTCTCATTATTAGGAGGGAGGCTTTGAATTTTTCTTGACAAACTCATGCTAGATTTATTGGATAATAGCAATGTTCCAGAAAGGACATCTGCTGCAAAAATCAATCCACCTACAATTGCCGTTGGAAAAACAGAAAATAGGAGTGATACTGAAGAACTCAATGAAGGGTGCATCCTGAAGGCTTTGGAAAAAACCTCTAAAATAATTCAAGATATTGAATCTCTGCTTGCTGCTTCTGGGAAGTGAAGATCTGTAATACGTTGTATCCTCCTAGGAGCTGTCCCAGCTACCTCTGAAGAGGCTTTGAAGTGTAAGAGGGATGAAGGATGAGACGGCAGCAGTTAAATGCCTTGCCAGACCAGCAACATGTGTAATTTGTTATTGTAATACCGCAATTGTATAATGTGGATAGGCAAAAATTAGGGGCCAAACGGTGGGGCACCGCTGGATAAATATCAGGGAGCTGTCCTGACAGTGCTACATCTGAGCGTATGAATGTCTGTTTGAGTTGTGTAGCTTTGTAGAGGTTTCTGTGACCAACCTGATTGAAACTTGTCGGGGTAACTTGGGGGAGGCGTTTTAACGGTAAAAACATGCTTTTGTCCAGAAACTTACACCAAGTAGTTAAGTTTTAACGTCACCCCAACGACTACATATTGGATAAAGTTGCCCAGACGATTTATACCTATTGTTTTCTAATAAAAGGCGTGTTTTTAGTCAGTAGCATTGTGAGGTTTTTTTTCGTTGTTTTATGCATGGTCAGTGACTAGCCTTTCGGCGTTGGGTTTTTGTTTGGTTGTTATTTTGTTGTTGTTTTTGTTGTTGTTTTACTCAATCTCGTCAAGAATACACAAAAAACCCGTCGGCAGCGCTCCGGGCTTCTCCACAGCCCCAGTTCCCGCTCTCCTCACCCCAGCGCGGGGCCCTCCGAGGATGAGGAGAAGGAAGAGGAAGAGGAGAAGAAAGAGAAAAAGGAGGAGGAGAAGGAGACGGGCGGGGACCTCCCTCATCCGCGCTCCCAGCCTGCTCCGCGCTCGCGCATGCCCGCGGGCCCGGCGGCGGCAGGGCACCCGCCTCCGCTACCCCTCATGGGGCGGAGGCGGGACGGGGCGCCGGGGGCTGCCGGCGGCGGCCGCTCCTCAGGTGGGCGCCGGGGCCGGCGGGAGGCTCGGGCTGCGCCTCGCCGCCCCGAGGCGGGTTCGGGGGTCCCGGTGAGCCGAGGGGCCCCGCAGGCAGGTGTCGGCATTTCGGAGGGGCGTACTCGGAGGGAGCTGCGGTGACGGCGGCCGGCGTGGAGTTCCCGTGTGGTGACTGGCGGGGAGCGCTGCGGGCGTCTCGTCAGGAGTAACCGTCGGAAAAGGGAGCGGGGTGCCGCCCGGCTCTCCCACGTTAGCTTCCGTAACGCTCCTAATTGCGTTTTTTGTTTTTTTTTTTTTTTTTTTTGTTTTGTTTTGTTTTGTTTTCTCCTTAAAGGTGACTACGTTTGTGTTCCTTGATGACCGAGGAGAGGTCTGCGGGGCAGCCTTGGCTGTTCTGCCTTGAAACAAAGAGTACCCCCACCTCCAGGCAGAAATTGTTGCTGATCCCCCTAATTTTACATGTCTGCCTGCCGCATGCTCGTCTTTCCTTCATCCCCCAGTTCAGTTACACAGAAGGGCTGTATTTTAATCCTAAATTGGATTAGTTGTTTACGATCCAAACGGTATAGTAGTAATTAGGGTAATAAATAAACCTTACTTTTTTTTTTTTTTTTGATGTAGGATGACAAATGATGTTTTCCTCCACTGGCTAGCACTGCAGTTTGTTTCCAGATGCTGCATACTTTTAGGATATTCCTTTCAACACTTTCTTTCCCCTCAAATTCATCTCAGTTCCAAAGTGCTGCTGAAGAAGTAGGGCTGCATTTTGGTAGCTTGGAAGGGCTATTTTTGAACACTTTGACTTATGGTCCCTGAAAGAAACAATTTAATTAAAAAGTGCAGATTTCTCATTTTGTGTTTGCTTGCTTGCTCGCTTGTTTGTTTGTTTCCTCCTTTGTTTCTTTGTGGTTTTAATTCAGTTCGTTCCTCAGTATCGTGGTAGAATTCTGCAGATGTCTTGTGAGCTTTTGTCTGCTTTCCTCTTTGACCTCCTTCAACTCTCTGAGCCCCATAATGCATTATAATTATCAGACCCAAAATATTTGCATTATTAGTACTTCTGAGATCATTTTGCGCTCATATCTGCTTTTCCAGGAGGTAACACATTAACAGTTTGAGCATATGTTTTAAAGGATAATAATATTTTATGAAGTTTTTCATATAGATTAATATCCACTTTAAAATAATATTCTTGAGGAGATTATGGAATTCTAAGGGATCAATGTGATCTTTTGACTTCTTGCATAAAACAGACAGTAGATTTTTAGACATTCAATTCCTATTTATATTCGTGTATTTTGCTAAATTGTAGCAAAAATTTTGGAGAGCAATAATATTGCTAAATGGTACTTTTAGCCATTGGATTTTTATTTTGCGCTTACACCAGGAGATTGAAGACATTTTAGTGTCAGGTGTTTCCCCAAATGCATATTTGCAGCTTTAATATGAATATCTTCTTGCGTCAGTAATTTACAAAGACAACTATGCATTTGATGAAATTATTTTTTCAAATTTACGTAAAATAAATTAAATATGTCTTCAAAACTTAATTTGTGGAGTATAGACAGAGATCATACCGAATGCTTTATCCCATATAAAAATGTCATGAGCAATGACAGCTCTAAACAGTGGTACTATATCAACTGTCATGTGCGTGTGTTTTATGTAGACCCACCCTAAATCTTCAGTATGTTAGCTGGACTGACCACGCATAGACTTTATTTAATATATTGATTTCTTTGATTTATTTAGGGACAGAAGAAACTTCATTTCGTCTTCCCTGCACTGGACTGGACTGGATTCAGCAAGCGGAGATGCTCAACTCTAAGGCATAGACCACATTTTCTACTGGAATAAAGCAACTGCAATGGGAAAAAATGTATTCTCCTAGTCCCATGGTGAGTTTGGCTCTGAATATCAATGTGTTGTTTAAAGATATGTTGCTACATCAGTTCTCACCAGATTGTATTCTAACACAGATTTTATGATAATTTTAAATAAAATCCAATCTGTCATGGTGGCTATGTAAAAGAAGCATTTTTTTGAGGATATTGTGATTTGTTCCTTGAAAAATAGTTTATTCAGAAATATGGAGTATATCACTCCTCAAAAAATGGCAGTTCCGGTGTTTCAGGAAATACTTTGTATATTTATTCAGAAGAGGCACAGTCATGGTTAACAGGCTCTAAACTTGACCCACTTCTTTTCATGTGTATTCAAAGACCATGTATTATTCATGTTTTCTTTTCTTTTTTTAACCTTTTCCAAATAAATGCTTCAGTGATTTTTTTTCTGTAAAGATTAACACCAGTAGTCATGTCTTGTGGATAATTCTACAATAGATAGGCATGTAAATAAGCCAGAAAAAAAACATTTTATATTTTCTGGGGCTTATGATTAATAATTATTAAAATCCTAAAACGCTGTCTATCGATGTTGTTAGAAGCGTTCATTTCAAAAGAAGGTCTGATACATTCTGAAAAAGCATATTTAGAATAAAAATTTACCTGGTATAACTACTAGGAAAGGAATTGTCAAGATTTAGTGTATTGCAAAGAAATAGCAGTGTCTTAGGATGCAGGCTTTGAAACTGTGCTCTGTCACAGAACCACAGAGCGGTTTGGGTTGGAAAGGACCTTGAAGATCACCCAGTTCCAACCTCCCTGCCATGTGCAGGGACACCTCCCACCAGCCCAGGTTGCTCAAAGCACCATCCAGCCTGGCCTTGTGCACTTCCAGGGATGGGGCTTCACAGAAGTATGTAACATCATAATAGTTGGAGTTAGAATTAATACTGTGCTTTAAAGTTTGCTTTACAGTGCCTGTTTAACAACACAAAACTAGGGAATACATCGATTATATGTGGATATTTCTTTATTTTATTTTTTTTTTAGTGTTATCATTACAACAAGTACTCTCTCTTTATAACCCAGGTATCTTGTAGTTGCTTCTTTGGTGAGGAGGGCCTTTTGGACCTCGGATTCTATTTGAAATTTCTTTTGAGGTGTCAACCAGTTTTTTTAAGGTCAGGGTAATTATTCCCAGAAATAATCTTGTGCAAGAGGTTTTAATAACAATTACATAAGCATAAATATTGTTTAAGGACTTTTTAAGTGATTATTAATACTTATAGCAATGCCTTTATTTTCAAATTACAGTGGTCAACTTCTGAAAAGTAAAATGACTAGGATTAGTTCTTTTATAAGTTCTGCAGAAAGAGCTGTTCTGAAGGTAATATGACAAATAGTAGAGGAGTCCTAGAAGTAACGGTAGAGTTTGCTGCTGGAGTGCTATGGAGGTGTAGGAAGAACATACATAGTTTCACTCTGTAAGTAGTTGGTTTTGGTTACCTCTGCTTGATTGAAGGGTGTTGTCTTTGTGTTTGTTGTCAAAGGTGAGGATATTACAGTGTTTCTCGTGTTATTAATGCTTATTTTAATTGCGAATCTTATTTACCCTGGAATAAACAAGGAGTAGCTCAGAGAGGGGTACCATGGCAATAATAAATATATTTACAAACTATGAAAAATATTGAAAATAGAATTATAGATTAGATTTTTTTTAAACTGTTCTGGTATATAAAGATTTGAGATTTTTTGAGCATCAGTCCCAGGAATCCTTAAAACTGATTTTTTCTTCCTTTTGTTATAGTGGAATGGATTTAATTTGATGAATATCATGAATTTAAGGCCAGGAGGAATCTTGAAATATATTCAGTGTCTTATCATAGACACAACTCGAGTTATTTTGTGAAACTGCATTTCAAAAAGTGGAGTTAGAGCTTTCTGTGTTACAAAGGTGTGTGTGCTGATTGGAACGGGACAAGCATTTTAATTCAGAGTTGTCACCTAAATGAACTTGACTAAAATCAAAGCTTCTGTAGGAATATTAAATACAAACATTGTTTTCTTATGCTTATTTGTAGCTGTGATGACAAATGCTTTGTGGTAATGATTTTTTGCTTCAATACTTTGTTGTTTCTGACGTTTGCAGAACAACTGAAGACACGTGGGACAATGCACAGTGTATATCCTGATGACATTTTGTGTGCTGTGACATGGTCTTTGCCATGGCGTCTGAGACTGAAAAGGCCCATGCTCTCCTCCAAACTTTCAGCACAGCTTCAGTTATTTCTAGTCTAGGTTTGGGAATATTCTGCTTTGCTGCAGACAGGCTTCTGCAGTTTTCCTTCATTCAGCAAAACGACTGGCTCCGAGCCTTCTCTGATAATGCAGTGCACGGTATACTAGGAATGTGGTCCTGGGCGATAGTGATCGGACTCCGGAAGAAAAGCGACTTCACAGAAGTCACCCTGGCTGGCTTCCTTGCCTCTGTCATCGACGTGGACCACTTCTTCCTTGCTGGCTCCCTGTCATTAAAGGTAAGTGAATAGATTGGTGGCAGCTCATTTTTATTGTTCATCTACCATATCCTAAACAACAACAAAAATTAAACGATACTTTAATTAGATGCATTTTAAAAAGATATATGGGAATTCATATTTTTATACAATTGTTATGATTTTAAAATGAAGAAATACCACATCCCCTGTTAAGTTCTACCCCTTACAAGGCTCTGAAAAAAAGAGTTCTGAAAGCCTCTTTCCATGGTATCCTATGGTTATCCAAATATGGTTGTTTGGTTATCCAAATTAACATTTAAGTGCTGCCACGCACACTTTGTGTATAAAGTGGATTATTCCATTTCTGTTTAAGGTAAGGAGTAGAAATCTGGAAAACAGATCATCCAGCTGATGTTTTGTTTCATTCAACCAGTCATACTGAGCAGTAGGAGGTTTGTTTTTAGTTGATTCTATCAACATTTCTCCCGCAAACCAGCAATATGTGTATAGCCTGTTCACCTTTAAAAAAAACAATCTGAGATTGACCTTAAGTATAGTTGGTTGTAAAAGAAAATCAAGCAAGTGTCAAACTTTTTAATAAAAGGAAAAAAGTGAATTGGCTCCTGCTAAGGAATATATGTGATCATCCTCCATTTGCAGAACTGCCTGTTAGGACACAGTTTATCAGCAGAATGAGTTTACCAGCTTGTGGCACTCCTTCTCAGGGGTTCTTCCGTGTTTTTGGTGTGTCCTGTTCCCACTCCCCTATTGACACACGTACATATATCCTTGTGTGCTCCAGCCACCTGTTCTCAGCTTTCCCTGAAACAACAGTCTGTTCTGTATGCTCTCCAAAACATTTGCTCTGCCCACAAGCTCTGGCTGTACCAGCTCATGGTCCCCACCCCTAGAGCCATGCCACTCTGCTTGTAACCAGGAATTGCTACGGTGTTGCTAGCATATGTATGCATATGTGCTACTTTGTACAGAAGGGGAAACTTTTATTTATTCAACCAGAGCATAAGTTGTTCAGCGGCCGGTCTTGTCTTCTTTCTTCTCCTCCTGCTTGCTCAGAGTAGTGTTGAACTGCTCACATGGATGACAGAGGACATAATTCTTAGGACACAGAGGCAGGAGAGGAAGGAGAGGTGGGAAGGAAATTGCTGTTCTTTGCAATCCTTTATTTAAAGAACAACAATCCAAAATGTTTTACCTTTTTTAAAAAAATATGTAAGAGAGATATATATGTAAGAAACATTATTGTTTATAGTTGAGATGTAAAAATCAGACTTCCAGTGGGAAAACAGTTTTTTTTATTTGTGTACAGCATGGGTATTTATTGTAAATAAAAGATGTTTTTTCCTATTGGTAAGTTTGATGGACCTTCTAATATGATCAGTTTTGTTCCTCTTTGACAAAGAGGACATTTTCACAGCATCACGGGATGGCTGAGGTTGGAAGGTGCCTCTGGAAGCCACCCGGTCTGACCCCTGCTCAGGCAGGGACACCACCAGCAGGGTGCCCAGGTCCACGTCCAGGTGAATTTTCACCTGGATCTTCTTCAGAAGATCTCCAAGGAAGGAAACTCCACAACCTCTCTGGGCAACCTGTGCCCAGGGTTCGTCACCCGCACAGCACGGAGGTGCTTCCTGACGTTCAGAGGGAACCTCCTGTGCTCCGCTTTGTGCCTGTTGCCTCTGTTTTTGTTGTCGTGGTGCTGAGCCCACTGAAAGAGGCTGGCTCTGTCCTCTCTGCACCCTTCCTTCAGATATTTTTAGACCTTGAGTGAGATCTGCCCCCTTCGGCCATTTCTCCTCCAGGCAGAACAGTCTCAGCTCTCTCAGCCTTTCCTCCAACGGTAGCTCCTTCAGCCCCTTAGTTATCGTAGTGGCCCTTCATCGGATAGAGTTTTCCGTAGCTCCACCTCTCCCGTGTGCTGGGGCGCCGAGAACTGGGCACAGTACTCCGGAGATGGCCTTACCAGTGCTGCGGAGAGGGGGAGAATCGCCTCCCTCCGCCTGCTGGCCGCGCTCCTCAGTGCAGCCCAGGACACCCAGGGCCTTCTCTGCGGCATGGGCACGCTGCTGGCTGCTGTTCAGCTCGCTTCCACAAGGACACCCGGGGCCTTCTCTGCAAAGCTGCTTTCTGCACCGTTGGTCCCCAGCATGTACTGGTGCCTGGGGTGGTTCTTCCCTAGGTACCTCCTGGTTCTCCCCTCTTATGTACTTTCTGCATGTGGCAATGCCATAAAATTAGAAAACTAGATAAAGAAAAGCAAAGTTTGTTTAATGAGTCATGTAATACTGACACCTTAGTACAACATGTAAACCTAATTATTCTCACATTTATTCCTTATTTTAAAATCAGTAAGCACAAGTAATGAATGACTAAAAAGTTATAAAAAATATTAAAATGTTCTTGCTACTTTTTCTGGTACTTACCACGGGTATTTTTTCTTGATAATGACGACTAGATGGCGCTCTTCATCAGTGCTAGTTCAGAAAATCGGGCATTGTATGGTAGGACTGGGAGGTGACCTGCTTCCTTAACTGCCTCCAGTGAGGCAAGGTTAAATATGCTTACACTTTCCATGATGGAGAATGTTTGTGTAGCCTGCCCCTTGTCTCCCAGACAAAGTTAATTATTGGAATTGTATCAGTCAATTTCTTCCTGTGTTTTTTCGGTTTCCAAGTAGTTATATATATTTTTTTTTTTTCTAGTATTGAACCTAAATTAATGATGTTGACAGTTAGATTTCGTTTTCTTCAATGCCTGTCTGGAAAAGATGTCTGGTTGCTGTGCTCTCTCCATTTTTTTAATTTTTTTATTTTTTGACAAATTAGGAATACAAGCGCAGCATACAGAAGAGTAGCCCTTGAGTAGCCACACATACATAGCTGAAATAAGGAGAAGGCAAGATGCCCAAAGGCCCTGTCAAAGTCCCTTGCCTACCTAACTCCACTCTCCTCCATATGTTAATTGGGTTAATAAAGGATATTTAGCTGTAAACTGTGTCCTGTGTAGGTTTCTAAATCAGGGATGTAGATCTGTAACAGTGTTATTTTTGCAACTTGAATAGACATTATGCTTTACTATAAGTCTCTTAACTAAGTAACTCACTGAGTAAAGGCTGAAGAGCCTGGATTTGTGATTTCTAAACGTCCTGCCATTTTTCTGGTCTCCTCTGGATTGCCTTTTGCTTAAATTGTCTTTGAAGGGCCCTGTCACAAACCACATACAGTATTTTAGCAAAAATACCCTAAATTTGAGCTAAGTTCTTAGTTTAATTCTTTTTTGCTAACAAATGCATACAAGAATTTTGTCTTTTTTAAAACAACATAAAAATCCTGCTATGTGTTTTGTCTTCTTGCAGTGCCAGCAGTCTTTTTAGTTTGTGATCTAACCTAATCCCCATAAACTTTTCTGCTGTGTTGTTGCCTGGCTAGCTAGACCAGATTTTAATGTGTGATTTTTCTTTCCTCAGCTTAATATGATGCGACTTTTGGTTTCATGTCGTAATTTCAAACTGTTGCCTGTATGATTTATTACTTACTACCTTTTACTGCTAATTTGTTAGTCCCAGTCTCATTCTCCCTTACCAGATTGCAGGACTGAGAGTAACTGTTTTACAAGACTACACTGTTTGTTGCTTATGCAACACATTACTGAGAAACTAATAAATTAAGAAATCTAATTAACTAACCACTCCACTGTTACTAATTTATAACAGTAGTACTGTTTACATTGCTATACACAATTAATTATCATGCTCTTAATCACAACTATTAAATCTGATGATAGGTTACTTTGTTGAAGTAGCTCTTCAGTGCAGCACAAGGCAGTATTGCCATCTACTGCAGGTTGCTACCTACAGACTCCTCCTCTTGTTCCTGCTGACACTGCTCGTTGCTTGGACTATTTGGCTAATGGGCTGCTTTTCCCAATTTCATCATTATTTTTTCTGGAGTATTCAGGGTAAATAGTCACCTGCGGTACTTATGTTTACTCTGACAAATACTTGTGTACCGAGCAGCATGTGATCTAACCTTTTGCCCACATTATTTTTGGCAATAAATATGAAGTCTACAAAGAATTTTCTGGTTAGAATTTGTACCTCTGTGTATTCCAGATAGTTTATATAGTTGCACACGAATGTATAAAGTCTAAGAACCAGTGCTCAGTCTCACTGACTAGCTCTAAATGAGGAAGTTACTGCAGCCTGCCATTGCATTCAGCTTTGCTGATAAACTAGAGTGGTGTGATGGGTTGAAGGTGGTACAGGCGTGACTTCAATGACAAGAGTCCCCCAGGCCTGTGGTCCAAACACTCATGTTGCAGAACAAAAAAGTGGAAATTGCTAGCTTGCTACTTAAGATTTACCAGCTTGTGAAAGTGTAGAGAATGCTACTGATGGCAAACGAGATTGTACCAGCAAACATACATAACAGAGCTGTTAAATGTGCCACTGCTGACCTAACCTGGGCTGCACAGGAGCATTTCTGGAATTGGAGGATAAGCTTTTCACAGACAGTGAATTTAAGATTGAATTTACAGATGTAGACTAAGCCTCAAAACTAAGCATGTACTTTTCATGGGGTGGGTGGATGTTGTAAGGCAGGAAAGGAATATACTTTTTTTTTTTTTAAGATCTCATCATGATTTCTAAAGGGCAAGTAATTTGACTGGTAGGAGAAAGAACATAATAGCTTATATTGCCAAACAGAACTGCATCTCCCTCTCTTGGGCTTGGCAACTTAAGGATGTAAATGTTGATCCAGTTACAGACTGTAAAAGAGAAAACAGACTATCCTCTCAGAACTTGGGCAACAGCATTTTGGAAGCCTGATGACAGTACTGCAATTACAAAAATATATATATTTTAGCTTCTTGCTGACAGTAACACAAATCTGATTGTCTTTGTAAGGTAGGTGACAAACAATTTCACCATCAAAAGATTTTCTACTTTAATCCCTGAACAATCTGCTTGTATGAAACAGATTTGCTGAAAATGTACCCATTGCAGCAACTTAAAGGAGTTGGGTCTATACCTTTAAAAGTTGTTGAGATTTTTTGTTGTTGTTGTTGTTTTTATTTGTGAGCTCTTTAGTCCTGTCACCTAAACAGGACTAAGCTTAGTCACTACTTTGTGAGAGTCACTACCTTGTAAGAGTGTCACAAACAAGCATGTGGGAAGCTAATGGAGCAAAGCTTAGGCAAGTGAAATATATGTAACTTTGGTATTTTTTGCCGAATTGGAAATTTCTGGCATGACAGTATTTAATAGAGAACAATACAACTTCACAGGTATTAACTAAAGTATAATTTTTGAGAGTAAATGCCAATAAAACACATTAAATGTTCCAAGCGTATCGTATGGCTGGTGTCCTTTTCATTGTTGTGAAATTAAATATATGTAATCAGTGCAGCATACTGTGCAGATTCCTGTTTGCCGTGTGAGTAGATGACGAACAGCATACCTCATCCCTCTCCCTTCCTCTCCTGCTGCTAGTACTGCTCAGTAGGATGCGTGATTCATATCATAAAATAGAGAAAAACCTGTCCCAGCACCCTCAGCCCTGCTACTGACAGGACAGTACGCAGCTCTGACACATCTGGCTGTTCGTATTGTTGGCTTTGAATAGCCACGGTGGAAAAGAATGGTATGTTTTTCTTTGAGCTTCCTCTTAGCCCATTGGCAATACACCTGTAATCATCCATGAAACCTTTTTTTGCTTGTCATGATTTCTAGCCATTGCCAATTATATTTTTCTTTTCTGCAGGCTGCTCTCAATCTTCCCCAGAGACCACTTCTCCACTGTTCTACTGTGATTCCTGTTGTGGCTCTGACATTAAAGTTTATTATGCACCTTTTCAGGCTTAAAGACTCATGGTGCTTTCTTCCTTGGATGTTGTTCATATCCTGGACTTCTCATCATGTTCGTGATGGGATTCGCCATGGCCTCTGGATCTGCCCGTTCGGAAAAACTCCTCCTTTGCCATATTGGCTGTATGTGGCAATAACAGCATCTTTACCTCATCTATGTTCATTTATTATGTATTTGACAGGCACTAGAGAATTAATGTCTATAAAACACGGAATTCACATTGATGTATAAGGATGACAGGTCTGAAGTTTTTCGTATTAGCAGTTGAAATGAGCTGTGTTCGTCACTGATAAGGTTTCCTTATGTTCCCTGTTAATTCCAAGTTAGGCGTTTGAAGCCTGTGGAGCCAGTTACAGCTCCTGTGTCAATTCATTGTGGTCACAGAAACCTATTCCATAAATGGTAATAATTTCGTATTTATACATTCCCCTTGAAAACTATGTGGTCATTATCATTCATGTATAGCTAACTAATTTGTGAAACACTTAGTCTCTCTGTAGTAACTGTGTTACATTTTGGTGTCATCGTGCCATTCATCTGATCACCATTCACTCTGGATTTGAATTCTGGCTACGTTTCACCTAGATAGCATTCGTATAGCACTTTAAAAACATGAAGTACTATATAGATGCTAAGTATTATAACCTAGTAGTGTGTGCCACTTCTGAAAAACATCAGTTAGCCTCTTGAAGTGATTTATTTGCTTTTCTGCTGGACTCTCGTATTCAATTGGTTTTTTTTAAAATGCTTTTTTTTTATTTCAAAAAGTGAAGCTGTGAATCTGCACCTCGTTCAACACGAATTGCCATAATACAGTGTTTACACTAAATTCTGTTCTTCTGTAGTTGCTTGGTACTCAGTTTGCAGACAATTAGACAATGGAAAGAAGACAGTTTGATTACAATATTATGTGTGTCAACAAAACGCTTGATTTAAAATACATTAATTATGAGTATTTAATTTGGAACTAAGGAATTCTAGTAAATATTTAAGGACTGTTTAAAGGCAAACGTTTATTACAATAAAGTGTAAGCTTTACAGAAGATTCTGGAAGGTATAAGAAAATAAAAATTGCTTAAAATGTGAGTTTGATCTTACTACTGTACATACATAGCATTCTTCCTGAAGTGCAACATCATCCTTACTGCAAAATAAAATGCATTATTATTACACTGAAATAGAAATTTCAGAAAAAAAGAAAAAGTCTCAGAAAAAGTCACAAAGTAAAAGTTTAGCTTTTGTCTAGTTTACGGTGTACAACCTCAGCAAGTTTGCTGATGACACCAAGCTGTGTGGTGCGGCTGACAAGCTGGAGGGAAGGGATGCCATCCAGAGGGACCTGCCCAGGCCTGAGAGGTGGGGCTGTGCAAACCTCATGAGGTTCAACAAGGCCAAGTGCAAGGTCCTGCACCTGGGCCGGGGCAATCCCAAGCACCGATACAGGCTGGGTGGAGAATGCATTGAGAGCAGCTCTGAGGAGAAGGACCTGGGGCTGTTGGTTGAAGAAAAGCTCAGCACGAGCTGGCAATGTGCGCTTGCAGCCCAGAAAGCCACCCCTGTCCTGGGCGGCATCAAGAGCAGTAAGGATAGAAGGTTGAGCAAGGTGATGCACCATCTCTTTGTTCTCATGAGACCCCACCTGGAGTCCTGTGTTCAGCTTTGGGGCCCCCAGCACAAGAAGGACATGGAGCTGTTGGAGCGAGTCCAGAGGGCCACAAGGACGATCAGGGGGCTGGAGCACCTATCTTGTGAGGACAGGCTGAGGGGGGTGTTGCTTTTGGTTTTGTTTCATTGAGCTCCATTGTCTACTGAGGAGATGGGGCATTAATTTCCTCAGTTGTTGATGAATAGCTGACAAAAGGGGGTAATTCTGTGGAAAAGCATAGGTAGGCTAGCAGGTGCTGAACTTATCAAAGGGTGCAAAGATCAGGTGACGTGTTTATGTTTAGCGTAACTTAAAATTATACTACATTTACATTAATAAATACATATTAGTAAAAAGTACTAAAAATAAGAAACTATGAACTGTGATGACTGGCTTAATGGGTACCAGGGACCTTCTATGCAAAGTTCTAAAGGCTCTCTGGAGCACACTCAGCTACGTATGGAAAATGTTACACCACCTCAAAATGTGCCTTCCCTCAACAAGAATAGTCTGCCTGTTTGTTCTGTGTTTTGAACTACAGGCTGTAAAATGCCAGTAATAAATATCTTTTGTGCAAGAGTGAGTACAAGTCACTGTAAAAAAATTGTATGTTCTTGTTTCATAATATATGCGTAGAGTTTTGTGCTTTAGCCAGATTTGTTTCAAAGTTAAATGTGCATAGAAACAATGTGGAAAATTAACACTTTCTCATTTTTAGATTATCGTTTAACATTTTTGGTAACTCTATATCCTCCATCAGTCCTTCAGACTGGTACTGTACCATAAGATGCTTGATTCTCACTTCAAATGATTTCTCTTTCTAGCTGTGTTTAAAGATCGGATGATGGGGTACTTCTTAGATAGTTTAAAAATGCATGTGTTCATTTTCTGCATTTCTAGCAGTTCTACCAAAGCAACACATAAGCACCATGCAGAAATACATATATTGAGGAAAGTAGCAAGCACCTGTCACATGTGACTTCTTTCTGTCCCTCTCCAGACAGACGTTAATCTTGTGCCTCTTCCTGACATTTAGACAACATTATCTCAGGCCGTGGATAGATTTTTAAGGTAAAGTGACACCTAGTTTGTGGGTAGCCAGGTTAAAGAAAAAAAGAAGTTAAATATTTGTTTCAGCCCACATCACCTAGGAGATGCACCTCCCTATTATAAATGAACTTCCTAACGTTTTCTTACCAGTGCATTTCAACTGCATTGATCTTTCCAGCTATGCAGTGATATTTGCCGTGTGTAGAAAAAACATAGCAAAAATAAACCAACCCTAAAAACATATCTTGATGAATTTGTGCTTTACTGCATTGTCACAATTGAATTAATATGAAATACAAAAAGTATGTGAATTACACAAAAAATTTGTTTACTCAAGGTAGTAGCTTCATGCACAGTGTGCAATACATATCACTAAAATATTACTGTTAACTCATACATTTCTTATGCCAACTGAAACTATTTCCACATATTTTCAAATTGTACTTTTAAAGTTAAAGGAAGAGGTTGTACTGATTTTAATGGATTGCTGTCTTAAAAAGTAGGTTCTCATAACTGCCAAGTTAAAAATGTTTGAATGTTTGAGTCCCCAGCCCCCCCAAAAAAGCAAGATAAAATTTCTCTTAATTCCATGTTGGCCTTAACAGAAAGAATGAATGCATTTCCTATCATCTTATAATTCTAATTTAGAATATAATCTGTATTTTCACATAACTACAGGTACCGTTTTTTCTGCAGTGAAGTACATTGTATTAATGGTCGTGTGCCTTTAACCAGTTATTGATAAGTGAATTATTCATAATTGATGCCATCCTCTAAGGAAAATGTTGGTGAGTTTGAATTAAATTGAAATAATTTTAATTTTAGTGGTCAGCCTATTGGTAGTGGCTTATTATTGGAAGGACATTTCCTCTGCTAATGGAAATAAAGTTCTAGAAAGAGACTTAGAGGGAGGGGTTAAAATTTAATCTAAGGAATCGTTAGTACAATGTTCATTTTGAGTACAGATATATGCATTTACTCCACCAACTTCTCCCAGAATTAAACAAAGTGATGAAATGCACAAGAGCACACTTCAGTTTAACTATTTGAGCTGATCTAAATTCTGTCACTTATGCAAATTTATTCACAGCAGTAGAAATTTGTATTGTAAGCGTTGCATAGCGTGGGCTTTGATCAACTGGCAATTTGAGTCCACCAGTTAGGATTTGTTTCCCTGTTGTGGGCAGACCTTGCTTTGAAGCAAAGGAAGTGCTGTCAGGATGAAGTACCCTTTGCATTCATTACAGAAACAGTAGTAAGATTTTCCTCAGAACACTAAATTGATACCCCCAATTCTGTGTTCTTTACATTGAATTGTAAATTTGAATGTTGCATGGTAGAACTGCTTTTTTTTGTTTATAACAGAAGAGTAACATTAAAGGTAAATAGTACTTGTATTTATGTGTATCACACATCTTTTCTTTGATGCTTATATAATCACTTTCTATTTCTGTAACCTAAATTTGTATTTAATTTTCCTGAGGGAAGGAGGAGTGTTTGAATGTATAGGAGATCCAGACACACTACTACTTAGCAAAAAAAGCTTTTATAGCAATGTTAAGGAAATCTTCAGAATATTGAGAAGCAATTAAAAGAAATTATACTGTATTCCTTTTGACAGAAGTGTTAAACAGATTTCATTTTGTAAAAACGTGTTTAATCAAAACCAGCTGACTGAAAACATTTGCACTGAGCAATCTGTGAAAGTGAATTTGTATACTGCAGCTATGGCAGGGGTAACCCCCCACGTCAGACTATATGCTGTGTTGCCACATCCACTACAGAAGCAACTCCTTTGCCCAAGGAAAGTTATCGTTCTCCTTGGAGCCTTCCTCATGCTGTCAAGTAAACCTGATCTTACTTTGATCTTAGACATTCTTCGCCTTCGCATAGCATTTGGTAAGGATTCCTGAACAGGTGTGGGGTAGTTTCCTTAATCTGCTCTTGCTCATTCATAACAAGTATTTCGATAGTCTAAGTTGGCAGCTGTTTTAGTACAGGAGCCGTGGTAAAAAAACAAAACCAAAGATGTCAGACATAACAATGGCATAAGGAATTTTCAACATCCACGATGTTCAGGGTCACTTTGTCATTTACATTAGCAGACTGTTCAGTCCTACAAGGACACTTCGAAAGTTTGTAATGCTGCTGGTTTCACATTTACATTTCAATTTAAATTGCTGATAGCCAAAACCAGCTTCTTTTCGTGTATTGCTGCCAACAACTTGGAAGGAAATCTTGTGAGGACCCCTCTAAAAATGTGAAATGTTCCGGGACAAATGAGTACTGTAAGATTCAAGTCATAAGGCTTTATCAGTGTAACTTCAACAAAATAATCTATTTGTTCGTTTAACTCTTTATAATAGATAGAGCCAAGCATTCAGTTATACCCTTGGTCTTACTGTGGATTCATGGATAGGGTTTGGGGGGGTTCTGGTACAGAATACCCTAGCTAGCAAAACCTTTTAACATTAGCTGTTTTTGTTTCATTAGTCCTCAGAGAGACAGGCTTTCCCTTCTTCTAGACACATGTCAAGGTGAAAGTTTGAATGACTTGCAAGAATATTTTGGGTGAATGCTTTATATGTCTTGTGCATAAAACGCGAATAAGCAACTAAATGCATGTTACAACTTCATACCATAAAAATGTATGCACATAATTTATTTGTACATTACTTCCCCAAAGTAAGAACAATTCGACATGCTGTTACATCCTAGGCATCTGTTGGCCAATAGTGTAGATCCATCTCACAGCAAACCGTCGTAGACTGCCATTATATCCGTGTGTGGCCAGTCAGTCCGTGCAGTGGTGCGCAGATCACCGTGTAGCTCTTCCCACAAGAGACGTCTACTGGTGTACAGGATTGCATTCTTCTTGCCATGTTTTGCCCTAACCCAGGGGCAGCTGACTAAAATGGCAGCTGAGGCAGGTAGCTCTGATGCAGACAAGGTGAGATGAATCCCACATTTCCCTTTAGGTATCTTCTAACTCTTCTACGATGCCAACACAAAAGTCACAGTAGGTCTGAAGACTGTCTCAGCAGTGGGCAGAAGGGCAGGTGTGTACTTGTCTAGAAAGTTATGTTCAACACTTGAGAGTGAGAAGTGAGGATGGTGGAGAAGGATAAAGGCCAGATTTTTTTTTGTTTGTGATTTGAACAGGAAAACATCAATGAAAAGACAAAACACAAAACACCAATGGCAGAGTTGCTTCGCATTATTTTTTTCTCCATCCAGTTGTTCTACCCCTCCAGCTTGTGGAAGGACCGGCCTTTCAGTGAGCTTGTTTGCATTACCACACAGTGTACACATGCCCTGTGCTTCCATGAAGGATCGCAGAATCACAAAAGCATTTATGTAGGAAAAGACCTCCAGGACCATCTAGCCCAACCTTTAACCTAGCACTGACCAATCAAGCACTAAACCATGTCCCTGAGAAATGAACAGGTGAGAGGTTTCAAGTGCAGAGGTGAAGGTGAGTTATATGATCGCAGCTGAACGCTCTGCTACTGAGCCGCTGATGGTACCTGACACTGACGGTGCGGGGGAAGCATCTCTCAAAAGCAGCAGTATTGGCTGAGGTAGAGAACAGGCTATTTCCCTGGCACTGATGATGTTTCCTTATGCAAGCATATCATGCCAGTTTCCCTGGCAGAAGTTACTTTATTGATGGAGATAAAAGCTTTAGTTTTCAGCTCAGATTCCAGCCAGCTTGGCAAACTGCCATAATTACATCTAGAGAGGTAACAAGCACAGATTTTCTCTGTGTAATGCGAACAGCTTCTACTAAAATCTTTGAAATATATATTATATCCAGACTTGAAAAAACGTGGCAGAATAATCTGTATGTAAGACATTGTTTGAAAACACTCTCCTATCACATTTGCAAAGGGAATTTGGTATTTCTGCTTACTTCCTATCACAAAGAAACCCATACTTGCTGGCATTTGGGGAATAAATTAATAGCCTACTTAAAGGAGAAGGAGATGACTTACAGAGATGCATAGAGAAGAAAGTGTTTTACTAAGTTGTTTGTTTATCTCCTGCTTGACCTGTTTTTTTGTTGTGCCATGAGAGTGGCTGTAAGGTTTGTTGTGTTACTCAGGCCTTCTGAAGGAGGTAACTGCTAGGCTTTCAGAATCAAAACAGTGAACAGAAGTGTCCCGTGACATGCACGAAATACATTTTAATGCTATTAGGTGTTACATCCCTTCACAACTTATCAAAGCAAAACGTCTTGCCTGACACTTGTTTTCTTCCCTCTACTATTCCTATCTCCACAAGTCACCTGCTGGTAACATTTAGCACAGATACCTTTATCTCCCAAGTGCTTTATAAGCATTACTTAATCTCACTAGGTCTTTAATTAAGCTTAAATATATATATATATACATATATAAAACATATACATGTATAAAACAAACAAACAAACACAAACAAAAAAACAAACAAAAACAAACAGGGAAGCTGGGCCAGATAAGTATGTTCAAAGAGAAATTCTTCAAAGCTGAAGAAGTAGAGCTGATTGGGGAATGCTGGGATGAAATGTAGTTTTTCAAGAAAAAGCTCCAGAGAGGAGCTTGTTTCAAACTTGGCAATTTCTAGCAGGGAATTTCATGGTTAAAAGATATATCAGTCACATCTTGCTAGCTGGCCTGAAATGATGAAACAGTTTGGGCTTTAGATCTACAGAAAGAGAACAGGTTATTGCAAACCACTTTCCAATGCCAGCAAACAGGCTTTGGAATAGCGACAAGGAACTAAGGCAATAAATTCACTTGCCAAAGTAAACCTCCTTCCTGCCCCAAGTCCGTAAATACAAACATACAACAGTGTTGTTCCATCCAAGTGTCTGATGGACTGGAAGCCATCAGGTAATTGGAGAAGGGGGAGCAAAGGAACTATGGTGGCGAGTGTGCGTGAGGCTTTTGGGGAGCAGAGCTCACGGCAGGGCGGGCAGCCCCTACCTGCTGCATGGCTCCATCCTTGCCCCAGTGTTATGCTCAGGGGGTGCCTGAGGACAGAGATGCAGCACGGGGGAATGTTTGCTTGCCTGACTTTCAGTGGTCAGTGTAACCTGGAAGGGGTTTCAGTGCAAAGTTGATCATGTGTCTTTCCAATCTGCTGGTCAAATTGTATTCTGCCAGCCCTGTGCAGCCTCAATTAGTTAGCTGGGAGATGGGTTTGCTTCACTGTGCAAATTTAATACCATCACCTTTGTTGTAAGTGAGGAATATGTGGTGACCACGTTTCTTTAAGTGGGACTCAAAAAGAAAAAAGAAAAAAAAAGAAAAAAGAAAAAGCAAGCCAAATCCAGCAAACAAAACACAAAACTCTTCCTGGTATTAGTGAGTGAGGACTGCAGAAGCAGGCATATCATTAACAACATCCTTATTAATAATGTATTTGTTCTGGGTAGTGCAGGAAGGTTTCAGTCACTCATTATGTTGTCTGTTGTATAACAATGACACAGTCCCTTACAAGTAGTCTCCAATCTAGTCTGTTTTACATCTTCTAGGTAACATTTAACTATAAAAATGTAAATGAAAAGAGAAGAAATGATCCTGGTCTTGTTTAGCTTCAAGTAATAGACTTGCAAATCATAAATTATATATATATTTTTTCAAAATGTTGGCATTTTCAATGCCCCTTGGACTTGTGAAACTCAAGCGCCTGGTCTTCCAGAAAGAGAGCTGCCAAACTTGCCCCCCACAGTTGATTTTTTTCTTAATCTCTCTTTAAAAAAAAAAAAAATCTTCAGTAGATTTTTGCACCAAAGTTCTTTTGTGCCCTTCTATAAGAAGGGGGAATTAAAATCAAAACAGGCAGGGCAAGCAGGTGTTTTGGATGAAGGCTCCTCATGCAGTGAGTTTTCCCCATTTACACCAACTCCTGATGCAGGACGAGCATTAGGAGGAAATCCACACACAGACCTGGGGTAAAAACACAGCACTCTGGCTTGTGCTCTGCACAAAGCCGCGATCAGGGGCCTGGGCACCCTTCAGAAAGGGAAGATCCTTCACCAAAGCTCCCTTCTCCTGTCTGAGCTCTGTCTGTGAGAAGCACAAACGAAGTCATGAAGCTCTTTTTCCTCTTCCCCAGCTTCCAAACTTATGCTGAGCATAGGGAAAGTGTGAATTTGATCCTGTGAATGAATAACCAGGCACACTACACTGGACTAAAGAGCACGCCACGGCCTCAGAGCTGCGAGGGACTCTGTTACCTGGCAGGAGGGAGACCATCAGAGGCAGCTTGAAAGCCTTGGTGCCAGCTCAGTAACGAAGATGTAATGTGGGCGTGATGGTTTACAAGGCAAAATTTAATTTCCCGGTACAACCAATGGCTGCAAGAGATCATAGTTCAGGGTTAATAGTGACTTCACAAGCCACACTAACAGTCGGTGAATTTGGGTTAGGAAAGAGGGAGAATCACATTTATTCCCCGTAAAATTGTTGCAAGTCTGTTGATCCTCACGTTTTGATGTAACGTCTGTCATGTACAGCCCTGTGTTAGTATAACCTCGTGCAGTGGTTATGTTTGCGTTTGTCCCTGCGTAAATCTCTCGTGACCATAAACATGTTTTAGCCAAAGCGTAAGACCAGAACATCTGTATTTATTTATGTTTGTGGAAAAGAGCACCAACTATTTTTTTTAAACTTGGTTTGATTAGTTTCCATTGAACATTTGTCACTTGTGTTATGCCCCTATACAGACAATGTTGGGGTTTAAAAGATAGGGAAATCCAGGTAGATGTTCAGAATCTATGCTCTGAAAACCAGTCTCAAGCTCTTTTGGGCTCAGGAGAAGAAGGTTAGAAAAAAAGCATCATGCTGAACCAGACCACTGGTCAGATATTGGCCCTACAGGCGTGCATTTTCACCCATGGTGTGTTTGTGAGTTTTTGCATGTGTTTGTCTGGTTTTTGCATTTCAGAATCCAAATTAACAGACTCTGTCTTGTCCAAAAGTCAGTTAAGGCCTACGACGAAAAAAATGCCAACAAAACTTAGGAGCACCTGGTCTTTGGTACTCAGCCTTGTCATGAGAAGTCTTTTGAGAGACAGAGTTGAGAAAAGAGTATGTGGACAACTGATGTAAACTTCATATTTTGGGTTTGGTTTGAGAGAATTACTAAGCTATGTAGCCAATAAAATCTCTTAAAATAAGGATCTTTAATAGGAAAGCATGCAGAATTGTTGGTCTTTGTTCTATTAAGAAACACAAATTCCAATATTCTTATTTCCTGTTTTATATCTCAGCATCGGGTTATCACCTGAATAAAGCAGCAGCCAGCCATGGAAAACCTCCACTCTCCTTTCTTTTTAGTGCATGCAGGTCCTCTCAGAGCCTCTCTTACATGGTCTTCCTCTGCAGTAAAACTGGCTTGTAAAGGGTAGAGGGGTTGAGAGGGGAAGTGTTATAGCTGCCAGCCTGAGAAAGGGACTTCACAACTTCCACAACTTCCTAAGGGCTTACTTTGCGCTTCTTTTTCCCCCCCTGACCTGGGAGATTAATAACATCTTCTGTTTCTCCCTCTGTCCATTTTCCCAGTGAAATAGGTCCTTTTTCTCAACCTCCATAACAGCATGTCAACTTTTAAAGTCATATTGGAGATATGGAAAGGGCTTTAATTTGGACATCCCAGATAATGGAAACACTATGCTGGCAGCCAAGCCATCCAGTCCACTGGCAATAATGCACTCTAGCAGTCCTAAAGAAAGTTTGTGAGGTGAATCCTGCTCTCTGCTCATGCTTTCTCCATGCTATTTCCATTGGGGAAGAGAGAAGCTACCACAGTAAGAGCTAAAATCCAGTAAAGGCACCTGCAGGTAAATGCCTGGCTGTTGCTTCGTGTCTGTGGGGTCAGCTGCTGCAGATGCAATACCTGCAAAGGACATTTTTTTGAAACAGACAGTAGAAAAAAGGAGGTGTTTCTCTGCACTTTTCGCACTGGAGACAGAGCTGGCACCACACCTTCGTCTTCCTGGTGCAGAGAGCCTGAAGCCTCCTTCCCAGCACAAAAGCCTGCATTATTCTGCTGAGCTCCGCTTCCACCCCAGTCTATAGCAACCTAACGGTCAGGAGGCCTGCTGAGGGAGCAGGAGATCCAGGCTCAGGCCCTCACCCCTAGGTGCCAGGTAATAGCAGAGGCTGGGACAAGTGCCCCCATCTCCCCCCGCCGGGGCTGCAACTGCTGCACGGGGTCCTGAGCCCCAGCTGGGCGGTGAAGAGGGAGCCATGGCAGCATCGTCTGCCTGCGGGGACATCGGCCAGCAGGAAGGGACGTGGGTGCTCCAGTGCCTCCTCAAGGTGCCTCTCTTCCTTCCACCTGTGTAAGGTGTTGTCTAGAATAGGGGATGTCTGAAGAGATCATGGCTTGGGGTTTTGTTACCCACACAAACAATTGGAGACATCTCTAGAAAGTCCAAAGTATAATTGTAAATTATATCCTCAGTTCATTCATGATTTAGGCCATTCTAAGAAAAAAAAAAGTTATTGCAAGTTGATTATTGTGTGCCTTAGCAGAGTAATGGGAAGTGAAGTCCAGAGAAGTCCATTACATCTACCAGTAAGCCAAGAGCAAAGGCTCAAATTAAGTCTTGCTGAAGACAGCAATAATCCAAAGTTGTTTTAACATGATTTATCCTGACTTAAAAAGTGGAATTGGTGGTTTTGTTCTTCACCAGTAATCAGCACTTCTGTTGGAAGTTTGGCTCCAGAGACTGGAAGGCTCTCAAGCCTCGCTTTCCTCATGTGTGCTGCACAGAACTTCTTGGTTTGGGGTGCAGGTACACGGGCAGGGCAGAAGCATGTGGCTACTGTTCCCCATGCCGTACCTTTCACTGCAGAAAGCTGTTCAAGGGCAAGGAGGGGGTTAAAGAAGGCCAGTTTACTCCTGCCTGTGCTTGTGTAATTGGAGAAAGGTGTGAGACACGTTAGAGTGCATTTTAGCATAGAGAAAGTCACAGTCCTCTGCTCAAAAAATTAAAGGCTTTGCTCTCAGATGTAGCTTTTCCATCAGTTAAAGTAGAAAAAAATCAAGACAGAACTTTAAAAATGGCTAAAGGAAGAATTTGCCTTGTTTCTCAGGGCAGAGGAATAACTACCTTCTCACTTGCAATACTTCTGCCTGCAGGTTAGAGCTTTCATTTGAGGTTTGAATTCAGTCCAGGCCAATATGTCAATAAAAGCCTTCACGTTCCTCCAGCCATAATTGCAACTAATGCCATTGTCAACTATGTCAGTGCAATTCTGGGAAAAGAATTTCTGGCTAACTTGTTCTTTCTTTGTATGTTGGATGGCTGCCTGTATGTTTAAGCGGAGTCATAGCACAATATTTGCTATTGTTTCCTGGCTTTATTTTTTATTTTGAATTTCTCAATGTCATAAAATGGAGTTATTTTCTCAGTTTACATTTTGTCCTGTTCTAATAGGTTTGACATTCTAAATTACTAGCACATTACACAGCCTCCATAAAGTGGAAATCATGTTCTGGGTCTGCCATAATCATCATTTCCTTGCTGTACTTTCCCATTGAAGTGAACATGCATTTATTTTGTTCTGGAGCTGTAAATGTCACTGTGAACTCTGAAGGCACAGAAGATGTTAAACTTGAGCTAAAATCTGACTGAAGAAGTGAGTTGTATTCAGCATGCCACAGCATTTTCTCAGCAGCAGAGAAATGAATGCCTGCAGGTATCTGTGTTTATTCTGTGTTTGTGTGACACAGGATATGTGTGTGTGTGTCTGAGCAGCCACCTGGGAACACTCTGCATTTCTTGTGCAGGGTGCTTTGGTTCCTTCTCCCACCCCATCCCTGCTACAGCTCAGCACACTCCTTACTCTTACTGGACTGAAACTTTTGCAATCTGTACCAGGCGTTTAAAACTGCATCTGGAGATCCCATGCAAAGCATTTGTCAGAGCAAACTACTTGGTGTCAGTATCCTCGGGGACACAAAGCACCCAGTTCTGCACTGTAGAGGAGACAAAACCCAATTAGTACTGACAGAAGCCATTTCTTTAGCACGTTACTTCAGTAACACTTTTTTTATTTAGCCTATTCCTCTTTGTGCTACGTTGAAGTACATTAATGCTGCTAATAGTCTTGTCCTTACCTAAGTTCATATTAATTAAGGTGCTGAGAGCTGTCTTAGCTTTGGTAGTGGCAGTTTAGACTTTTTAACAGATTTTTCACTGTAATTAAATGCCAGCAATGAGTCAGCTTGTTGATTTCAACACAAATGACTTCCCCGAAATCATACTTGAAGTGGCACACATTATCTTCTCTTAACACAGTAGAGCCTCATTTGAATGTGTAGTACTCTGCAGGTGCCTTATTCTCTTATCCTGGTAGATAACAGTGTCAAGCAGGAACCAAGAGCTAAGAAGTAAAGCTGTAATAGCCGGTCAGTTTGATCGCACGATAGTAATTTATTATGAGGCTGAACTGTAAAACTGGTGTTGGGACAGTGTAAGCATAGATTAAAGTCACTGAGGTTAGCAATTTCTTATATCTTGTGCTCTGGAAATTTAGGAATGGTAAGAACTGCTGTAATGAGCCAGAGCAAAGGTGAGCCTGGCTGAAGAGTCCATGGACTTCCTGAGCTGATTTTTCTAGTTCGCTCTTAGAAAAGGTCCCAGCAGACAGCCTGCATGGCACTGGCAGTGGTGGAGGGTGGCAAAATATGGAAACCACCTGCTGCTGGTGCAGTGCTCAGTTCAGGGAGACACCATGCGGTAATATTTCCAGGCATTAGAAAATGTGAACCTGTGACCTATGTCATGTGTAGCAGGAAATTTCAGGTGTTATTTTCCCCAGAGTTTTCCCCTGCATGAGTCAGGAAAACCCTTTTTGATGCCGCTCACTGAAGAATTACAGATATTATCAGCCTCCAAATACGCAACTTTTTTTTTTTTTCCTCATGGAAAGCCATGCGTTTGTTCAGATTGAGTGTTCCTCTAATATCACAGAAAATTATTGACATGGCTGCAGAAATGAGAGTTATGAGAAAATGGAGGGGTATATACCAGGGATATACCATTCCCAGCTGTCTTTTGCCAAAAAACCTTCCAGTCTCTTTCTTGAACAGCATGGCTGCTGCCCTACCAGCAGGTCAGAAAGGGGCTAAGGCGTGCTAAATAACACAGCCCTTGTTTAGGGTCTTTCACCAGCTGAAAACACGACACTCAAACACAAAGCTGGTGCACGGCAAGTGGCTCTTTGGGGCTGAGCCCGTTTACAGTGCAGCGGGTTTGGCCTGTGTGGTCGCATGTTTAGCTTTCACACAGAGGCAATATCTAATAACAAAGATGCTTGGTTTGTTTTTGTCCTCCTGATTTAATCCTGCAAATGTTTGTTTCCGAGGCATTTCTATACGCAGCACTTCTACTGCTGAAAAGCCTCCTCAGCGAGGAGGGCTCGGAGGATGCAACGGTGAGGCAGAGCAGCCTTGGTGCTGCCGCATAAGCAGAGCCTCCTCTCCCACCGGGCCGAGACTTCCCCGTCTGCATGTAAGAAGACAAGAAGAGGTAAGAAGAGGAGTCCTGCTGAAGCCCGCTGTGCCGTACAGGACGGAGCCGACTTCGAGCTGCTGCCCAGGGTGGGGCTGGCAATCACGTTCTTCCCCAGCAGCCGGGAGGTCGGGCCACACGATATTTCCTGTAACTCACAGCCGGCTCCCTCAGTGTACCTCGGCTCCTGGGAGGAATGGATGTGAACTTAGTCACTGTTCTTGCTCTTCTAACAGTCGCAGTTAGTCAGACGTCTGAGAGTAAGTACAACTGCACTTTATCTGTTTCTATGTTTTAATTTCCTAAAAGTAGAAGGAAAAAAAACGAAAAGAAAAAAAAAATCCCAAGGTGTGTCTACCTGGAATTGTGTCTCCTTAAGCCTCTGCAGCTCTGCAAGGGATCAAAGATGATAGCTTAAAGGTCTGTGCTGTAGCATGGGAAGGTTTTAAAACTGAAAGCTGGCTCTCCTAACCCATGTAGAACAACTGGAGTTTGTTTCAGTGGAATTAGTTTCACCTGAGCATTCCTTCGTGTTACCCTTAACAGACGTGAGGACTTTGTCATTCTGCAAAATGGCTTAAACAAGGAAAAGCCGTGTGGGTAATTTATCATAGCAAATATTGTCAGGAACACAGTAGCTGAGAAATTTTCATTGCTGAAGGTGTAAGACCGTTAAAGCAGTAATTTCCGACAGAACACGTAATAAAATTTTACTGTTTGTTTAAAGGGATCTCTCTAGTTCAGCTGTGATTTCCTACTTTCTGAGCTTCTTGAGAGGCAATATGCTAGAAAATCACTTGTTCTTTTTCCTTTATGTTCACATGTCCTGGATGGCAAAGATTTCAAAATGCTTATAAGGACATACTTCACGTAACCAATTTCTCACACGCAGCGAAGAGGTTTTCACAGCTTTGCTTCGCATTCACTGTGCATCTCAAGGCTCCATGAGATCTCCTAATGCTTGCTTTTTTCCTCCTGTATTTCCATCAAAATAACTTTCAAAACAGATTAGCCAGTGCTGTGCTTGAATTCATAGTGTTTCTTTGTAATTTGCTAGTGTAAAATAAGTTGTGTTCTCAGAGAAGATGACTCAAATTCTGGAGAACATCAATCTTTGCAATTTCTTGCAAATATCACTTGCACTTTCCCCATTTTCCACTGGTTACAGTAGGAGTAGGAAATGCAGAGTTCCCTGGTGATTTAGAGAACACATGGACAAAATGTGCCTTAACGTTTTGTCCCATTAAAATGGCTACTGCAACTGCTGGCCTGAGAAGATTGTGTGAGTTCCTTTCCATTAGATTTATGATCTGGCCAGTCAGCAAGGTCTTGCACAACAGATATGGCATGTACACACACACACACAGGTCAAAGTAAAGGTTTTCTTAACGCTCATTCTTTCATACTGAACTACCTGGCACAGGGGAAATACCTTCATTGCCTAATTTTCCTTACACAAACATGTTCCACATTTAACAACAACATTCAAACAGCAGAGCCCGCAATAAAAAAGGCAGAACTGCATCTGGTTGTATGGGCACAGGCACACCCTACCCTCTTCTGAACCAGCACTCCGGTTAGGCTGCTTAGTTAGGCTGGCCATTATGCATCTGTTCATTTCAGTGGAACGGTACAGAGACATGAATAAATTTTGGGCTGCTACATACCGAATTACAAAAGTTTCCTTTGCTCGTGGCTGTGGATTGGCAGCTGTTGAACGGACGCCAGGTAAGCCATCTGGTGGCCAAACTACACCCAGCCACAGGCAGGAACGTTTCTGCCAGGCAGTGCCAGAAAATGAGCAGAGCAAGGCTGTTTTGAAGTGTGGCAGGAAGGGTTTCCAGGAAGGTGTTTTTATTATTGTTATAATAATAACGATTATTATTATTATTATTATTATTATTATTAATAATAATAATAATAATAATAATTTATATTTTATTTTTCCCCTTAACGTAATTAAAAGAAAAAAAAAAGTAAAATTTGCTTTGAAAACAACAACAACAAAAAACAATATTCTTCTATCCACTCATTGCTTTCAGCATCATGGTTTTACAGTGCCAGACACTGTCACACCCGCTGTGGCAGTGCATGAGGGGCTAAGCAGCAGGTTGGACAAGGAAATATTTCAAAGGTGGTTGATCTGAATTTCAATTTGAGAAGACAGCTCTCTTTTGAAAACTCCTACATATATTTAATTTTGAAGACATGAAGACAGAAACTTGATAATTCTTGAATAATAAAAGCATCCAAAACAAGTGCTAAATGCTACAGGGTTGGAATAACAAGTAAATAAGATTGTCTGGGTATTCCTGATGCAGTTAGCTGTAGTTATCCCAGTCAAGTTATTCTAGTAACGCCAGTCCAGTCAGCATGAGGGTCATCTGTGCAGTGTGGGGGATGGGTTTCTTCTTATTAAACTGCATTGCTTCACAGAAAAATAACAGATGTATGTTAATATGACAACTTCTTGTTGCATTGCAATGTGCAAGACATTACATGTTTTTTTTTTATTTGCTAAGAAAAGTAGAAATTTCACCTTCTGGTAAGGCACTGGATAATAGTGTTTGCTTGACCACACCAGTATGCGGTCAGAAACATACTGCTTGCCAATTTTCAGAGTGTACTTTGCCAATTTTCAGCCTGCATCAAGGATGCTGCATGGGAATAGAAAGCTTGCAATCTGATGGTGATTTGAGGGACCAAGACACATTTGCAAATCATGGCCTGTATGGCACACCCATCTGTCAGCCTCCAGTTAGCCCTCCTGGCTTGAAACTGTCTGTATTAACAGCAGTCCTCATAGCAGAGCAGAAAAGGCATCACTAAATAACTTCATTTATATTTATTCTAGGCCAGAAAAATTATATACTATGATTTATATTTTATTAAATGTTATTTTCACCACTTTAGCAGATATAGCTTAGAATCCCTTATAAATCTTTTCTTTGTCTCTTTTTCAGTTCTATGCTTCAGGTTTGTGTATTCTCATACAATCTAGTTGAAGGAAAGGTTTAATAAGGCACAGTTCAGCATCTGAGTTCCCCTCTCAACTCCAGCTGTTGAGCAACCTCCGTGTTTTAACAGAGTACAACTACGCTGTGTTTGCCAAGGATTCTAGCAACCTGCTTTGTTCACCTGCCAAGCAGGCTCAGAGCCTTCTTCATAATGAAATAGTTACTGACCTACTTTGTGTTAAGCTAAAAAGACATGCTTTAAGGTACTGAACTCTTAAAGCAGCCCCAAGTTTGTTTTAGATGAAAGAAACATTTTCTGGCAGCTTCATTAGCAAACGGGTACTAAATGATCTGCCTTACAGAAGTTAGTATAAAGTGTACGTGTTCTGAGAGAAATCTTCCTTCCAAGGGCAGAGCCCGGATTCTATGGTCATAAATCAACAGCACTGGATTAAGGTGGGAAATTTATCTACGGGAATGGCTGTACTGAGACTAGAGCGTTTTAATACTTATCATAGTCTGACTAATCAAGACATTAATCCAGTTAATCAATGCAAGGGCTTTTTGTGCATATGTACAAAGCCTACTTTGTAACCACAAAAGAATTCCATTAGGAAACACTGATGACTGCTGCTGATAATCCCAGCAGTGCCGAAATTGTGCAATCAGTGCAGGGCTGCATCAACGCACGATGAATTTGAGACACTTTAGCAGCAGATCTCACATTTCAGTTTAGACACAGAAAGAGTCCCAGGTTCCCGGATTTCACCATGCAAGATAAGCTGTCTGTATGAACACAGGATTTGTTGGGAGAGCCCATTCTGCTTAATAACTGTGCGCATCTTTGCCAGACTCCCTTGGTCTGTGTAAGTGCAAGACCTATCTATCGGGTATTTGAGATGGGACCAAAAATGTCTTTCCCACTGTTCCCACCTACAGCCCAGTATTTCTATTGTGCTTGGTTAAAAGGAGCAAAAAGGTGCAGGGGTGGGGAATGCCATGGCTCCATCACTCGCTATCTATTTCTGTGTGGCTTCCTCTCCTTAACAGGCTGCCCAGGGAGGTTGTGGAGTCTCCTTCTCTGGAGATATTCAAGGCCCGTCTGGATGCCTACCTGGGCAGCCTGCTCTAGGGAACCTGCTTTGGCAGGGGGGTTGGACCCGATGATCTCTTGAGGTCCCTTCCAACACCTACAGTCCTGTGATTCTGTGATTCCTCTTTTTTCTCCACCTGGTCCCCTTCAGCTAAAATATGAGACAATGACCTGTCCGGCTAAAAAAATTTATAAATAAAAAAAATAAATAAATTTCCTACAGAAGAGCCTGGCTGAGCCAATGGCTGCTGTGTTTCTCCTCCCCAGTGTCTACCCACAGAGGAACATTTATCTAGCCCTGTCTGCCTAAAAATGGCAGTCAGAGACCAGCAAAATAGCTATCTGCTACTGCTGCTGTATTCCACAGGAGGTCCCTTCAGCAGGCACTACAGTTTCTGTAAATGGGAAAGAAAATCTAGGGTAATCAGCCCAAAACTGGAGAAAGAGTGAAGTGTTCATGACTGCTCCAGAAACTGAGCAGGAAGCAGTAACTGCTTTTAACATTTCTTGCCTGAACTCTAGATGACATGGCCTTCTTCAACTGCTAATCATGTGGCTCTCGAATTTGAGAATGATGACCAAAGAAAGCAAAGCAGAAATGATGAAAAACGTTTCTACATACTGAGTTTGACTGGGTAGAGGATAAGATATGGAAGCCAATGCAAGGCTGTCCTTTCTCTCCACTTCTTCTGAAGTTGGTAAAGCTATACATAGCATGTTAAATAAATCCAGCATAATAAAAAGAATAGTAATAGTGTATTCCACAAGCCGCAGAGGCAAAGCATGCATCCAGAAAGGAGGTCCTTCCTAGGCATCCTTGAGAGAGAAGGTTGGGTGAGTGAGGGTGTTTTCCAGTTACTCTTGTTCGCCCTCTGCAAGAGTGCTTAACTTGCACCAGTGGAATTTCCTGCAAGATTTGAAGTATTAGAGGCCACCCCAAAATAGGACACAAAACATTTAAATAGCAGTGGATCTTTCCCAGGTGAGTGTTCCCAAGGAATAAATACCAAAGCAAGTAATACCACCTGCTGAAATAACAGCAGAGCAATCCCTGAGTGGACCTGTCTTGAGATGATTGCTAAGCTTGTTGATCCTGTCAGCTGCTCCTTTAGTGTCCTCATTAAAGAGGCTCAGTGTCACACAACAGGTCTAAACAGTTTTTGGTAAGCGGCTGTGGATTTCTCATTGTGTCACTGGGCCACAGAGACAAGTGAAATAGCCAGCACTGGAAAAATCTCTTAGAGTCACAAAGGGCAATAAAAGGCCAGGCCAACGTCTGTGTGGAAAACCACAGTTCTTTGCTTTTAACCACTGTGTGAACCAGTGATTACCAACTAATGAGCCTGACCTAATTGCTGAAACCCAAACACATTTCTGGTATTGGGTTGGGCTGAATTCATTAGCTTTGCTTATTACCACCTAGTTCCTTCCCACTTATGGGATCAGAGCACAGTTATGTTAATAACTCATCCCAGTGCTCCAGGACAACAGGTCCCTTCTTCTGGGGCTCGGGGGAAATACAGAAGTTCCTTGACTCACTGCCCTGACTGTTCTTTAATTTCTATTACATTTAATTTCTAATTAATTTCTATTTGCCATATTGTAACTGTACACTCATGTACAGAACAACAACAACAAAAATTCAAATTTTATTTAAAAGCGATAGCTTATTTTTTGTTGAAAAGCAGTGAAGTTAGTGCAGACTGGAGTTCCTCGCGGTCAACACCCATACAAGCCTATGAAAGCAAGACTGCCTCTCTAAGCACACACCTCCAACAAAAAGTTACTAGCAGGTTCTCAATCTCTGTAAGAAAGGGAAATAAGCACCACCTCATTCATGCTCTACTACAAAATTTCAGTCTGTTTTCTGTCAGTGTATTCACCAGTTTCACTGGAGTCCGTTGTGTGTTCTCATATGTAGAGGCATACTTTTTTGCATAGCTGCATGATTTAGAGAGGATTAATGCTCCAGTTCAAAGATTTACTGAGCATCAGGTAACTGAATTCATTCTAAAATTGCTAATTTTAATTAGCAATTAATTTTGCTAATTTTGCTTTAATTTCCTCATATGTTTATACAGCTTATACAGCTATAAAAGTACATCAAAAATAATTTATTAATTTTCAGTTATAAAGTGTGCAAAGGACAGTTCAGTACAATCCAGGTCAAGGGAACAAAGCAAGTGACAACTGAGTACAAGTTCAGGAGACAGCTGCCTCACCCTAAAACCTTCTGTAGTATCTGGTGATTCTGCCCGAGGCTGGCGGTGCTGGCCTTGCAAGTCTTTTAGTTTACTAGACCCCAAAGAAGCACAGGACTAGACTTCAGATAACATTCAAGATACAATTACCCTTCCCTGAGCTTTTTTTCCTGTGTAATTTTTCTGCAAGGAACCGACTGGCAACAATGAACGTTCATACTTCAGTCACTAACAGTCATAAACCCTCAGAAAAAATTAAACTTAGTGGTGCTCTGCGAGTTGAATTCCCATTTGCAAACATGAATTAATTGGCTTCATGAACAGTATGCTGTTTTCTCTCTTCTCAAGAGAGAAAAGAAAAGGACATAAGGGAAATAATACATGTAACATACAATACTTAATTAATCCTTCTGCACCATACAATTATTTATAGCCTTCCTCTCTGGGTTGCCGAGGAGGCGACTACCAGAGCAGCTGGTGCCTTTCACCCTCCTTTATAACTGTGCAGTCCCAGGGCTCTGTCAGCTACCCCACCAGGTACAAAAACCTCCTGCAAGCTGTAGCAGGTAGCGTGACTGGCCTTTGGTGAATTTTGCTATACTGCTAGCTGCTTTAGCTCACTGCTGCAGCTCTGCCAGCATGCTCTGTTATTCTAGCTCTCAGAGAGAATTCTTGCGAGAACCAGGTCACACAGTCTTCTTAGGGGAAATTTTGTAAAGAGACTTCTATTTTCTTGTTTACAGCAACCATTGAAAATGGATTCTCTCGCTTATTCTTATTTTTATCTTTTTTGCTCTTTAACTCTTGCACTCCAAGGCTGAATGGTTACTTAAGAAACAGCATGACTCTTTTCATGGCCAGGAAAAAAATAAAATTAAATAGGAAGATTCCTTCCCTACCGTACACAGATTGATTCATTGGCTGGGACAGAGAAGTCCTTGTTGTGCTCACTTTGAAGCATGGTTTTGATCCCGAGACTCTCACACCCGAGATAAATCCCTCAACCACATAGCTTGGCTTGTCCTTGAACTCTCGAAGGGAATCCCTTTTAGAAGGTGTATTTCTGTGTTAGCGATGAAGAAAAACAAATATCAAAGTGTTACTATTTGTTACCAAAAATTCTTGAGTTAGGATCTGATTTTTAACCTCTAGTCACTTTTTTTTTTTTTTAATTTTAAGATGGTGTTTATCAAGCAGGAAAAAATCTGCAGATCATTCCCTAGCAGAGACAGATTCAGTCATGAACCCACAAGCCCCAGGGGGAAAAGAAAACACAAAATCCATCAATAGCATTAATAATTTCAAACACAAACGATAATGAGGCTGATTCAAGATCTTAGGACGAGAGAGGAGGGTAAAAAGCAAGAATGCAAGAAAACATTTTTTGTTGTGAGGGTGGTCAGAAAATGGAAGAGGTTTCCCAGAGAGGCTGTGGAGTCTCCATTTGTGGAGATGCTGAGAGCTCAACTGAACACAGTACCGGGCAACCTGCTCTAGCTGATGCAGCTTCAGCAGGGAAGCTGGGCTAGATGATCTTAGGAAGTCCCTCTCAACTTCAACCAGTCTGTGATTCTGTGAAGTTAAGCTACGGGTTGTCCCCTCATGTCTAAGCCATTTCTAACTTTGTTATTACTCTTTTTAGCTTTGTTTCCTGGGGCCTTTAACTGTTGCACGAAAATTTCAGATGAAATTCCCAAAGGAATTCTCCCAAGAGTGGAGAGGTTTGAAATCCAGAAAGCTGATGGCCTGTGTCACCTAGAAGCTGTTATGTAAGAAATGTTTTGGGTGCTTCACTGTGAGAGGGGTACTGTCAAATTGAAACCTATTAGGCATCATTTTAACAAGTAGAATCTTAGTTTGCTTACAGAAATTCATTGAAACATAAGATTGTGTGTGATCTAAGAATTGTCCTTTGTTGTGCTGTTTGAACTTAAGGCTGCTAAAATTGAATTTCCTTTTCAATAAAAATATTGATCTTTATTCAGCCTGCACTAACTTTGACACGTGCTTTATTTTCACCATTGAAAAAGGACTTAGGCACCTTAGGGTTCTCTGATTTATTTATTTTTTATTCCAATTCTTGATCCCCTGCAAACCCTGCCTAAACTCATTAGTTGGCTTTACTTTTGCACATGAGCAATTTCAATTATTTTAATTTTTTATTATTATTATTTTGGCTGGTACAATATTACAACGTTTGGGTCAAACTGACAAATTTGTATGTAATACTGGAAATTTTTCATTTCTAGACCATTTCCATGATGATCACAACAATAGTAATAATAAAGTGATCTACTTACTTTTTTGGCAATAGAAATGTAGAGTTTTGCACTGTGGTTCTCTTCAGAGTGACTGAAGCAGGAAAGTTTTTTCAGACTTTGGAGGAAAGTGTATTCATGTAAACCTTCGGTATTAGCAGTTACCATATCTGAAAACAGACAAAAGGAAATGGACATGCTACAAAATATAAGACTAAACATATTTTGTGATGCTTTTGTAGGTGAATGAGAAGTATGATATTTATTTATTTATTTATTTATTCTTCATTTTTTTCTTTGACAACTGATTTCTGCTCTGGCAGTCTCTACATAGGAGACAGAAAGTTCTGTGTGAGCCCGCAGATTAGAAGAGTTAAAAAATGGATGAAGAAGAAGCACAAAATTGCTGGGAAAAAAGCTCACGGTAGAAAACAGAGAAGAAGCAAAAGTAATAAAAAAGAGAGAAGCAGCAGTAACATGATGAAGCAAGTCCCATGATGAAGATACCTGTGGCGTACAGCACTCTGAACAGACACCAAACTACATCAATGAAGGATGACTATAGCATTAAAATAACCTTCCAAATATCTATGTTCTAGAGACAAGAGTGGCAAAAATCATCACCTGTATACAACGATGATGCTGGGCCAATTACCAACAAAATGACTCGATGTTCCTGACAATGTCTTGTAGCATGTGCTCTGCTGTACCTCCTTGATTTATGGGTATACTTAAATCCCCCTGTTTCTCACACTGCCTTCACAGCTACCTCCCTGTGATTTCTATTTAACATGCCAACAATCCTTCTCATTGTTCTATTTATCCCACTCCTAATCTTTGCTCCGTTTCTTCCCCCTTTGCAATCATTTTTGTGCAATACCATTGTGCTGTTGCCTTCTTTTTTTCTACTCTTCTAGTCACAAATCTGGACTTTTTTCTATTATTTTTTTCCTATGTGATTTTACAGATACATTTCTAGATCCTAGTTTAGTTAGTGTTGGCCAAAACCATGGATTTTTTGCCTACTCCAAACACTCTCTGCTCTCAGCCATTATTATCGCTGGAAATACCAGAATACCATTGAACCAAGCCTGGTCATAGGACTCAGCATGTGGCATCCAAAGCTATGCAGAAAAGATAATCTCGATTGATGTTGTGCATTTAATTCCCCCTTCTTCATGGCATTTGATGAATTAGCTCCTCAGAGTTATCTCCTGTATTTGTTTTGTAATTCTTATGTCTAACTATACTGCAGACGTGGGAGGATGCAAGGCAGATGACAGTAGATAGAAGCAGCTGCTTCTGAGTTCCCTAAAGAAGAAGAGGAACATCTGTAGCAAGGCCACTAGAGAACAGGTAGCACACTCCCACAGACACATAGCTGATGAAACTCCTTCCAAAGCAGATAAGAGAAAACAAGAAACATAATTATCATCTCTGATAAGCCAACGGTGCCCTAACAGGGATGAGGCAATGCTTCCTGCAGTTTCTAGGGAATACTGTGTACGCTGCTTACACTGGCACAGTTCCATCCTCTGCCTGCCATGATGACATGTAGGAAGCAGGCTGCCAGGAGCAGGAGTTGCAGTTTTTTTTCTGGCTGGGCATGCACAGGAGCTCTTCCTGTCGACTGCCTTGTACAGCAGTGCGTTGGTGTCTTGTGTATTAAACGGAATCCAAACCTCATGGGCCCAGGCTAGCAGAGCACCAAGAACACTGAAATATATTACACTGTGCTATCGATTCCCAGCAGCTCTGTTCCCTTTATTCCTTGTGCTCTGCTATTGATTCCAGATTTTATCTTCATGCTTCCCTCTTGAGTCCCCATCCAGGTGGGTCTGTGATGGCATCGTAGCTCCTCATAGCTTTCTCACCGATGCAACCAGTGGCTTTTGAGCCTATGGAGTGTACCCTAAATATTGAGACTGGTATAATACTGACTGTACCCTAATTTCCATGTTTGTTTTATCGGGGATATTCAACATATTCAGAAAAGCAGCAAAGTGGAGTCTAAATGTATTTTTGTAGTTTTTAATAACTGGAATTACTACAATGTCACAAGTGTTGTAAGACCCAGCCGGATCTGCAGCTCGAATGCTATTAAAATATTTGCCTTTACTGGACCTACTTTGAAAGACAGTGTGTGATATTTTTGTTTACGTCTTCCAGCTCTTCATACTATATGTTATCTCCTATTAGTTTCTCCTGGACCCAGTAGATTAAATTGAAAGATTAGGAGAAGATAGAGGCCTTCTATCTCCAGCTGCCAAATGTGTTTTGATTTTGTGTTCCTGTGCATTCTTTTGGGAATTGAATTAGGAATAACGTCTAGCAGTCAATCTAAAGAAATGTCTTCTCCAGTATTGGTATATCAAGTATCAAAACAGCACTTTGAAGACCTACTCTCTGGTACAGCTTCATTTATCCCTGAACCCTGACACACAAACACCAAATACAAAAAAGAAAATTCTTCCAGTTTCCAAACCTTCACTTAGGTGACCTCACACTCTCTGTACCTGAGCATTATTTTTGACCTTTACTATTTTGTACTTGGCAACAAAATGAAATCAATGTTTTTTTCTGTAGTTATCTCAACATCTTGTTTTGCAGAAGGGCTTATTACAGCACATGACTTTGTTTTCCAAAAAAATGATAGCAATGGGTTTAGGCAACTAAAGATGCAGTCAGCTGCTTCTGATAACCTCACTGAGCATTTTAGTGACTTAGAAGCCTAGTTTCCATTGAATTCCATCCCAATTTGGCCCATGATTCATTTAATATTCTTGAAAATTCCAATAAATTTACTCCGTTTCAAGAAACAGTTTTAACGTTTGGTTGTTTAATTTATTTTAAGAGTCATCAACTCTTAAAATATTAACCTAATATGGTGATCTCCATCTCTCTGGGCTTTAGAAAAACCTATCACAGATAGGATTGCCTAAGAACTACGAAACAGAAACAAAGAATCTGTCAGGTCTATCGAGACAAAACCAGAGTCCTAAAGTTGTTACCGTGACTTGTAACCAGAGGTAAAGGAGAATCATCAGACAAGAAACAATTTTCTCTCAAAGCACTTGGTTTAGGAGATTCCACTCACTTCTGTGTAAGTGAGAAATGCTAAGAGAGACTCAAATTCAAACTCATCTTCTGTCTTAATGGGCTCAAATGATGAACGGGTTTTAAGGGAGGAAAAGGATGTTTGTTTGTCCTCTCACTGCCAACGTCTGAGCTCCAAGGTCATTCTGAATTATTCCGTCTTTCTTTGGTAATTGCATCTTTAATGAGTGGACCTTTCCCATTCTCAGGTTACAAGTTCCACGGTTACAGAGGTGCAGCAATCCTTCTGGCACACAAATACACCAAACACCATCTCTGTTACGGTCTCTACTGAAAATATCACTGGGCAGATTGGTTAAGTTCTTCAGTCATGGAAGGGGAACGACCTGCACTCTCACAAGATGGGGTTCAGATGGTGGCAATCCCAAGTCTGGGGCATGACTTGGTTAGAGGACTGTAAGTTACCTAAGATCTGGAACAAGATCCATCAACAAATTTATTGTTATTTACTGCAATCTTTCTGAGAAATCTATATAAACCAATTGTGGTCAATTCCATTGCAACAGCTGTATAGGCAGACCTTTCTTGCAAACAGTGTAAGTATTCCCTGACATTACACTCAGTGACAGGAAAATTGGATCTGAAGCCTCTTGAAGCTGAAGAGAAAGAATAATGCTCTTGACAACAATCACAGATGAAATTGTAGCAATTAATTAGAAGAAGTAGTAAATCTTAGGCTACAAAATACTAGTAAGGGCTACTAAATTAGTTACCGAAACAGTCAGCAAGAGAAGGTTGTCTGAAGTAGATGTAGATTTAAATTAGAACATGGAGCAAGCATCCTTAGAAGACAAATACATTGCTTTTTTCAGCATAGATTAGATACCTGGTCCATGAATTTAACTTCAAATAATTACGAAAAAAACTAGGATTGCATTGTGTCTTTAGACTCTGTTTTAAAATTCAGAAAATCCAGTAACTGGCTGTTACATTTTACCTTTTAGCTTTCCTTCATCAGCTGCAGGATGTAATCTGTAAACGTGCTTTGGTATGGGCAGAGTAGGAGAACATGGTTATAATTCTGTTGGCTACAGGTGGTTCATTCATTTGTAGTGTTTTTAAATTTCTTTTACTGTTTTGCACATACATTATTTCAGATTAATATCAATGATTTTGTGCATGTCTATGTCATACTGTCTTCAACAACATAGAAAGTTAATGAGAAAGGCTGTGGAAAGACTGGAAACAAGGCAGTAAATATGGATCATCCCTTGGTCAGATATGTGAAGATGTAATAAAAATCAGAATATTGCTATTTACATATGCACATATTGTTGGGTACACATTAAAAAAATAATAATAATAAAAAAATCTGCTTTTACCATTCTGGAAGCAGATAGGACGTTTATCAAAAAGAAAGCCTGATGTGAGTGCAGGCGGACAGGCAAGCACAGTTGATCTGTCAGGGAGCAGCAAGGGCAGGCTGCCGGACAAGGGCAGGTGAGCCAGGAGCCGAACGTGACACCAAGGCTGGCCGGGCAGCGGCCTCGCTGACAAGGGCACGCTCTCACGGCGCCCAAACAGAAAAGCAAAGCAGGTCCAGGGACAGCTGCAAGGGTCAGCTGGGAGCCCAGGTTTGCAGGGAAGGTTGTGGCAGTGAGGCAGGTCCAAGGTGAAGCTGGGCATCATGTCCATGGCCAGGAGCATCCCAGGAGGGAGCTGGACATGTGCACCTGCAGAGCTCCTGAGTTGGGAGGCAGCTCCAGAGTGATGGGGAGTCTTCCTGCTGCTCCCTGCCTCACAGCCCTCCTCACTGCATCCGACCTGGCTGAGGAGGGCATGCTGTATGGCGGCTGGCCCTGCACAGAGACAGCAGGGTCCCCAGGGTGTAGGGAAGGGGCTGTGAAGGCCCAGCTTGCTGCGCTTCCACCCCGACATGAGGTCCTGCAAATTCAGGACCAGACAGCTTGTTTCCTCTCTTCCTGAACGGGTGCGGTTCTCCACGGCAGAACAAAGTACCACAGTGTGAGGAGCCATTCTGGCACTGGGGTACGTGGTAAGAGGCTGGCATTAGGAGCCCATTCTAAGTCTGGAAGAAGGAAACTTTATTTTTTCTGTGGTAGGAAGAAGGAGGAATTGAAGTTTTAGATACCCAGGGGAGAAGTTCAACTCTTCCAAAAGAGCAGAAAAAAAAATCAGTTTTCTAGCAGGAAGTCTGTTTGGTCTGTAGGCATGGAAGATGTGGTGTGTCTATAGGATGTAACCATGCCACGGCATGTTCAGTTTGCATTTTGTCACCGTGTTTTTTCAGGATTATAAAGGGAACTGGCTAGTAGAGACTGACATAAGCTTATCAGCGTGCAGAGTACCAACTGCAAACAACTCCCAATTTCTCAGTAGCATTTCTCAATTTTGCTCTATGAAGAGTTCCATGACAAATCTGCGACTATGTGTGACGCTAGCTGAGTGATTACAGGTTCAAATCAGATTGAACAAACAGGGCAGGAGCTAAGGCTTTCCATGAGAGCTTTCCCCTTCCTTTTCCATTGTTTTCACTTGTTCCTAGGACTGTGGAAACAATCTATTTGTGTTGCCCTGACGCTGCGTGAGGTGAGGAAGGTGGTGTCCCTGCCAGCTGTAGCCATCAGATGCCACAGAAGCTGACACCAGCTGCCCAGGGAGGGTATCCCTTTGGCTCTAGCGGCTTTAAAATCAGCCTGCGATTTGGCACTGCCCGCTCCCAGCACCCCGGGACAGGACCACCGAGCCCCTGTCCCCCCGGGGGTGTGCCCGTGTGAGGTGTGCGGGTCCGTGTGAGGTGTACGGGGCTCATGTCAGGTGTGCGGGTCCGTGAGGCGACCCCCGCCACACGCCGCAAAATGGCGGCAGGGTTCGGGCCGGGGCGGGCCGGGCCGCGCGGGCCGGGCCGTGCCGCCCGTTGCTAGGCGACCGACGGCCTCCTCGCTTCGCCGTGCCCCGGCGGCCGCCCTACTCTCACCCGCGGTCGGCCGCGCGCTCCCATTGGCTGCCCCCGCGCGGCGCTCGGCTCCCATTGCTCCGCCGCCGCCCGTGCCGCGTCCTCATTGGCGCGCCGCCCTCTGGCCACGCCGCGTCACTTTCTCACACCATTCCCCCCGCCTCCTCCGGCGGCCGCGGCGCGCTCGGAGGGCGGGACCCGGGGCGGTGGCGGCGCCCGTGATTGGCCGACGGGAGCTGCCACTCAGCGCGCGTGCAGGAGCCCGGGCCGCGGGGCCGTTTAAAGGCGCCGCGCGCCGGTTGCCGGCGTTTCCTCCTGGTCGGGCGTGCGGCAGCGGCAGCGATCGCCATCGCCTCGCGCAGGTGAGCGGCCGTGGGGCCGGGCCGCGTCCCCTCAGAGTGGCCGGGGACGGGGGGCGGCTGTGCGCGGCCACGGGGCGAAGTGCCGGTACCGGGAGCGTAGGGTCGGGTTTTCGGCTGGTGACTTGCAGCCGGGGGCTGTGCGGCCGTTAGTGGCCTCAGAAGTTACCTCAGAAATGTCAAAAGTGTCGGCGGTATCCTCATGGCTCCCTACAGGTACCTGAAGGGAAGGTGCGGGGAGCAGGGGGTCCGCCTCTTCTCACAGATAAACGGTGATAGGACTAGAGGGAATGGCCTCAAGCTGCCCTAGGGGAGGTTCAGGTTGGAAACGAGGAGACATTTCTTCTCGGAAAGAGCAGCCAGGCATTGGGACGGGTTGCCCAGGGAGGTGGTGGAGTCACCGTCCCTGGGGGTGTTCACGGAAAGGCTGGACGTGGTGCTGAGGGACGTGGTGTAGTGGGTGATAGTGGTGGTAGGGGGATGGTTGGACTGGGTGATCTCGGAGGTCTCTTCCAACCCCAGTGATTCTGTGAATAATGATCATGAATGCTGCCGGTTGTTGTGGGAGAAGGCGTTTCTACATCTGGCAACGCAAAAGAGAAAGTTGTGGCTGTCTGATGCTGCTCATTCATTCCCTGCAGAACCCAAAGGGGATGCAAAACAAAGCAGGTTCCTCGTTGCCTTGCACTGAAGCATCTCAGGCTCTCGATTTTTAAAGGAAGTAGTACTTCTGAGTACCATTTCACTCTCAGTGACTGGGATTGTTTGTTGTTGGACCAGGGGAACAAAAGGCTGCTTGTCTCAGGTCAGACGAACAATTTCCATCGTAACAAGTGACTTAAGATGCCACACGTCCCATTTTCTTAAATGACCAGAGCAGGCATATAAAGCAACGTTGTACACTGTGGTGTAACCTGACAGCCCTGGCTGCTGCTACGCCAAGCGTACTTGGTGAGAATACAACAGAAATCGCCTCCCTTAAGTTGTCTTCCACAAAAAGCTCTTCAGCGAAGGAACTGCGGCAAGTAACATGTAATTAAATGCTGGTGTTGATCTCCAAGCCCTGTAACTGGCAAGCACAGAAGCAGAGTGTTTTCCTCAGAGCTCACCAATGATGCAAACCCTTTTGGCATACTGAGCTGTCCTCAGAATAAATGCCTGATTAAAAGCCATTGTTCTAGGGCTGTGACATGACAAGTCCATTATATGCCATCATCTTGTCTTCTGTGCTCATATGTAACTTAATTAAAACTGCAGTCTCTGCTCCCTGGTAACCAATGATGGGATGCATGGCAATGGCACAGAGCTGTGCCGGGGAGGCTCTGGCTGGACATGAGGAACAATTTCTTTGCCATGAGGGTGGCTGAGCACTGGGACAGGCTTCCTAGGGAGGTGGCTGGTGCCTGTCAGGGACACTTGGATAACGCCCTCAGTAGCGTGCCCTCTAACTTTTGGCTAGCCCTGGTGTGGCCAGGCAGTGGGACTTGGTCATCTTTCTAGGTCACTTCCAAGTGAGCTGCTCTGTCCCAAAATTAACCATCGCAGTCTCCGCAGGATTGTGCCGGGCTCTGGGGGCGAGGCTCAGCCCTGGGGTGTCACCGTGACCGTGCCAGGGCACCCCACAGCTGGCTGTGCCCTGTCTGGTGCCGTCCAGAGGGAGGAAGGGGTGTCTGTGCCATGGCATGCTGCTCTCCAAGCGGCTCTTTGGACCTGGAAAGCTCGTGGTTGGTGCTGTTGGCATTCATTCACCCTCCTCTCCTCACCAGTGCCCGTGTAGATTTAGGATAAAATGCGGCTCTGGGGTCTGGGAGCAGCGCTCCCAGAAAGCCACGAAGCTCACAGTTGCTGTCTGTCCCCCTAAATCCTTCTCACGGTCAGTGGGGCAGCCCTGGAAGCATGCATGGGATGCCCACCGGAGCTGGATGGTGCTCTGGGCATCCCGTCTCCCGGCTGCAATTTCATTTAAAAACAAATAAAAAAAGGTGAAAGCAGCAGCGAAGCGTGTTCAAAAACAAGAAGAAAGGTGAGGGCAGTAGGGAAGCCTCCGACACGGAGAGCAGGGAAAGCCGGCGGGACGCGTGGCGCCGGCCGCAGCAGGGGCACGGCGGCGCTCTGGGGCCGCGCCGTGCCCGCGCCGCGCGCGCTCCCGCGGGGAAGGAGGGGGGGTGCGCGCGCGGGGGGTGCGCGCGGTGCCCGCCCCCCCCCCCCCCCCCCCCGCTCCGGCGCATGCGCCCTGGCCGCAAGCCGCCGGCCATGGGATTCCGCAGCGTGTGAGGGACGGGACGGGACCCGGGGGGGGGGGGGGGCGGGGAGAGCGGACGGGAGGGGAGGGGAAGGGAAGGGAAGAGAAGGGAAGGGAAGGATCGGAGGGGAGGGGAGGGGAGGGGAGCGGCTGTCCGCGCGGCGCGGCCCCGGGTGGGTCCCGGTAACCTTGAGGCGGGCGTGGGGGGGCGGCCGGTGGCGGCTGAGGGCCCGCCCCGCTGTCCCGGGGGAGGAGCGCCGTAGGTGGAGGGATTGAAGGGGTAACAAGGCCGTGGGTGCTCCTCTGGCCGGGGAGCACACCTCTAGGCATGGTGTCGGCGGTCATAGTTCAGGGACGGCAGAACGGAGTGGGTGTTAAAGGAGCAGACAGAGCCTGGCGTCTCTGGCACTTACAAGCGCGGTGGAACACCCTGGGTCACTGAGCATAAAGATACAAGCAGGTTCGGAAAGTTCTGACCTGTGTTATGGCTGGGTTTATTCCTGAGTTAGTTGGTTCTTGATCAGCAACAGTTTAAAAAGCAGTCCGGTGTTCCTAGCCTGCTTGTGTAGAATTGAGACTTTGCTTACACGCAGAAATAGAATAATAAACAGACTCATTTCTCAAACACTTCTTGATCATGTATTTTGCTGCGGTGAAATACCTTGGGCTTTAGCTAAATGTACCCGGCTCCAGTGCTGAAATTGAATTTTCAGTTAAAAGAACTTAAAATGAAATGTTATCAAATTGATTATGATGTTTTCAGTATGCTCAGACCAAAATCTCTGAGGCTTGCCTTTTGCAAATGAACTTGTAGGATACCTAAAACTTAACCTTTTCTGTATACCTGCAGAGAAAGCTAAAGTACATACAAAGTAGGTCTCTAGAAAGGGATGTGTATAAATGAGCTGTTTTTGTTTTTTTTTTTTTTTCTTTTCTTAAAGATCTGCCACAATGCCTGGGTCTCTTCCAGTGAATGTTGAATCCTGTTGGCCCAAAGATGTGGGAATCGTTGCACTAGAAATATATTTTCCATCTCAGTATGTTGACCAGACAGAGCTGGAGAAGTATGATGGCGTGGATGCTGGCAAGTACACCATTGGGTTAGGCCAGTCGAAGATGGGGTTCTGCTCTGACCGTGAGGATATCAATTCCCTCTGCTTGACTGTGGTTCAGAAGCTTATGGAGAGGAACAGCCTCTCCTATGATTGTATTGGGAGATTAGAAGTTGGAACGGAGACAATAATTGATAAATCAAAATCTGTGAAGACTGTCCTGATGCAACTTTTTGAAGAATCTGGTAATACAGATGTAGAAGGAATCGACACCACGAATGCATGCTATGGAGGCACTGCTGCTCTTTTTAATGCGGTTAATTGGATTGAGTCCAGTTCTTGGGATGGTAAGTTCAGGGTATTTTCTTGCAAATTTACGTCATTCTCTGCTGTTGGTTAATCTCTTTATAATCACAGTGTCTATGCTTAACTGTATGAAATCCAGAGGATAAACTATGTTAATTCTTTCTGAAGTCTTAAATATTCTGGGCATTTGCCACTAGTTAATTACATGCAGAAGATGAGACCATGGATAATCATCACTGGTCTTTTCCCACGAAATTCGGTAGCTGACAGAAAAGTTAAATGGTTTGAAATAACCAAATCCCAAAAGTTGCTGGTGGGTAGCAAAATCTAGATTCTTGACTAGTTCTCATTGTTATTTCTGTGTGTTTTTACAGGGCGTTACGCACTTGTTGTTGCTGGAGACATTGCTGTGTATGCCACTGGAAACGCCAGGCCAACAGGGGGAGCTGGTGCTGTTGCTATGCTGGTTGGCCCAAATGCTCCTTTGATTTTTGAGAGAGGTGAGTCCTGTGAGAAAACAAATACCATTCAGCCAGATACTCGGTCCATTCTGAAGCATGCCCCCTGTTTCTCTGGGTTGCTGGAGGGCTGGATTAACTCCCACTAATGTCAGAAAGTTGTCTCCTTTTGGCTACCTTGGCCAAGTCTCCTATAGTACGCAGTAAAAACCAGTTAGAGATGCTTCTATCTGTTTTGTACTAGGAGATTCTCCAATAAAGTGTGGGCTAGAACTGAATAACAAAGCACTGCACTCTCATTTCAAGAAGAAATGACCTGTTAATGTGTTTGTGATGCTCAAGCCTACTGTACATGAGTTGCAGGCGTTTGAGAACTGTGTGAAACATTACCTAGAAAGGCTTGAAGTGCTAAGAAAACCTGTTTGTCTGGGACCAAATATTAGTTGCTTTCCACATTTGTGAAGTGATGTATTCAAACTGACTCACAGAAGCTAAATAAAATAAAATTCAACGTTGCCAAATTCTCTCCATCAGGATTGCGCGGAACCCACATGCAGCATGCCTATGACTTCTATAAGCCAGACATGGTCTCCGAATATCCTGTCGTTGATGGCAAGCTGTCTATACAGTGCTACCTCAGTGCGTTAGATCGCTGCTATACTGTCTATCGCAACAAAATCCACGCCCAGTGGCAAAAGGGTATGTAGCCACAAATACTGGAACATATAATTACACAAACAGTATATTTTCAGGTTTTAGCATCCAATCTAAAGACAAGCATACTGCCTCCTTTTTTTTGTTTTTGAGGTGGTTGAAATGTTTGCTCTTCCCCCTTAAGAAACACATTATTTCTGTACTGTTACAACTGAGTACCTGATGATCAATAAGGAGTAGTCTCTTCAGGCTTTTGTTGTGGCAATATAAATACCTTGCTTCAGAGTGTGTTGTTTTTCCCTCCCCCAAAGCTCTTAAAATATTGAGGTTAATATTTAAATACAAAGTGATTATATTTATTTTATCCTCCCATGTTTAGTAGTTGCTTCACCCCTATTAAGAAGGACAGGTTTGAAGGAGAGGTGAAGCAGAGTATTTCTTATTTCAAAATGCTTGGTAGAAATACTGAGTTTCTGTTAAGGTTATAGCTGTTTCTTCTAGAAGAGTAAACATTGCTCAATGGTGCACAAGATCAGTAAGAAATGAATTTTTAAACAGACGTTTTGTCAGTGTTTTAAATGAGTTTGCCAGTAAGAGTTAGTCTTGAGTTGTCTTTTGTATGCTGACGTATTACGACGACTAAGTCGTGCCATCCCCCTGTTTTATTTTAATAGCTGAAGTGAGTACAAGTAATAAGTTGTAACACAACTTTTCTGCCAATTCCAGAAGGAACAGACAGACGTTTCACCTTGAACGACTTTGGATTCATGATCTTTCATTCTCCCTACTGTAAACTGGTGCAGAAGAGTGTGGCTAGACTGCTGCTGAATGACTTTCTCAGTGACCAGAACCCAGAGACAGCAAGTGGCATTTTCAGTGGGCTGGAAGCTTTCAGGTGAGAATGGTTGCTGCCTTACTTGTTCAGATAGTCTTAATTTGGTAAACATGCAAGATATTCTTCCTTTTCCTCTAACTATTACTGACCACTTCTTTTTTTTGCATTTATCTGTTTGTTGTAATAGGGATGTAAAACTTGAAGATACATATTTTGACAGAGATGTGGAAAAAGCTTTTATGAAAGCTAGTGCAGAGCTCTTCAATCAGAAAACCAAAGCTTCATTACTTGTGTCCAATCAGAATGGAAATATGTATACCCCTTCAGTCTACGGTTGCCTTGCCTCTCTTCTAGCCCAGTAAGTATAAAATTGGAAAACCAAACTCATAGCTTTTTATATGTAAGCACATAAAATGTTACGAAATTATTCTGCATACGCAATTAGTTCAAGTGACAAGTGGATTCAAAGTTTGTGTCAGAAGCTAATCTAAAACACTGCTTACTGCTTTCCAAAGTAGGATCTTATTTGTAAGGTGGTGTACCTTTTCCCAACCTTCTCTCCCTTAACCTCCCCAAAAGACACTGCCATAGTAGAAAACAGAATCAGAATGCTTCCTCTGTTTCCCTATAATAATAAAAGCAAATATTTACTTAACTTTTTTTCCCATCACTGAGACTTAAAAAAGCATGCTAAGTATAAATTAAACCACTCATCTTGGGTCTCTTGTATTGTTACTTTGCATTCCAAGATGCGATGTTTCATTTTAGGCTTTAGGACACTTAGGAATGAAAATTGGCCACCTCCTAGATTATCATATTCTGGGCATTTCTTTGCTCTTCGTTTTTGCATAGGCAGTCTTGAAAATCATCTCATAACAGCAGTGTTTGAAATCTTTTTTTAAAAAGCCCTCATTTAAGCATATAGCATGCTAGATGTGGTGTTGTAGTTGATACAATCTGATGTCTGCTTTTTCTAAGCTAGCTGCACTTTCTAGTTATTTAAAACAGGCATCTTGACTTAATTCTCAGCTTAAACTGTTGTTTCGTTTGCAGGTACTCTCCAGAGCATCTCGCAGGACAGAGAATTAGTGTGTTCTCATATGGCTCTGGTTTTGCTGCTACTCTGTATTCCATCAGAGTTACACAGGATGCCACTCCTGGTGAGTGAAACGAAGAGATGCTAATTAACTCCCTTGCACAGCTCACCTCTAAAAGCTTTGCTACGTTACCCACCAGCCTAAGTAAACCTGTAGAACAGTGCTTAATGACAGTAACATCAAAGATGTTCCAGCTCCAGGATATGTTTTAAGTGACTCTTTGGCAAATAGATAATATTTTTCAAATGCTACAAATGTTTTTCTCAAGTAATTGGGAATATTTATACCTAACTAGAAACTTAGCTTCTATAATGCAGAATATTTTGAATAGTCTTGCTATGCAAACATGCTAGTGTGCAGCTTTTGGCACTGGTGCAAATGGTACGTGATGGGTTTATGTTGTAGGTTCTGCACTGGACAAAATAACTGCAAGCCTTTCTGATCTTAAAACAAGACTTGACTCGAGAAAATGTATTGCACCTGATGTCTTTGCTGAAAACATGAAGATTAGACAGGAAACTCATCACTTGGGTAAGAACTTCATAAACATATATTGTAGAACCATAATCTTAGAATTGCAGAACAGTGTGGGTTGGAAGGGATTTTAAAGGTCATCTGATTCCAACACCCTTGCCATGGGCAGGAACACCTCCACTAGGTCAGATTGCCCTGTGCCCCATTTAGCCTGGCCTTGAACAGCTCCAGGGATGGGGCATCCACAGCTTCTCTGGGCAGCTTGTGCCAGGGCCTCTCCAAACCACTGAGTGAAGAATCCATATCTGTAAATCCAATCTAAACCTACCCTCTTTTAGTTTAAAGCCATTACCCTTTGTCCTATCACTAGGACTTCCTGACAGAGTCCCTCCCCAGTGTTTTCCCACATGTCCTGGAAGGCCACTGTAAGGTCTCCCCAGAGCCGCCTTTTCTCCAGGCTGAACAGCCCCAGCTCTCTCAGCCTGTCTTCATGGGAGAGGTGCTCCATGGTCATCCTCATGGCCCTCTTCTGGACTTGCTCTGACAGGTCCGTGTCGGTCCATGCCCTTTATATGTTGGGGGCCCTAGAGCTGAACACAGTACTCTGGTATTCCAGTATTCCTAATCCTACAGCAAAATACTTAATTTGCACAGGTGTAATGATTTGGTTATGGAATGAAGAGGATGTCCAACTCTTTCTACTTCCTTGTAGCTTGTAAAGTGCTTTCCTGTAGCTTGTACACATTGAAATGAAATGAAACCAAATGAAATTGGTTTTCCCGTCTTAGTACTTCTAAACTGCAATATGTAAAGGCCAGTGTTGAATGAAACTCTCACCAGGAACCAACTAACAGTATGTTGTTGTTTTTATTTTCTCAGCCAACTATATTCCACAGTGTTCTGTAGAAGATCTCTTTGAGGGAACATGGTACCTTGTGCGTGTGGATGAAAAACACAGAAGAACCTATGCACGACGCCCAATCATGGGTGATGGACCTCTGGAGGCAGGAGTTGAAGTTGTCCACCCAGGCGTTGTTCATGAGGTGAACACTGTGCACTCTTTTAAAGTTTGATGTAAATGGTGGAACGGTTTATGTGGTTGTCTTAGCATGTGCACGTATGGTAAAAGATGAAGGGATTTAACAAATTATTTCAAGTGCTTTGTTAAAATATGTAGCGTACAAGCCAGAAGTAAAAAAAACACATGGAATTTTAAAAAATACATTTCATCATAACAAGAATGAAACTGCACAAGAATGAAACAAGAAGAAACTGGCTGTTTTCACATGATCACTTTGCATGAAGCATGACCAATGTGAATGACTTAAAACCAAGCTGTCCAGTATAGCATGAATGTTGTTTGAGAGTTGGACTAGCCATGAAGTATTGAATGTATGTGAACTAGAAAACTGTATTTAATGTCTTTTTTCCCTTCTTCTTAGCACATCCCAAGCCCTGCTAAGAAAGTGCCAAGAATCCCTGCAACAACAGAATCTGAAGGCGTTACTGTTGCCATTTCCAATGGGGAGCATTAAGATACCTCTGTGAGGTGGGGAATGGAAAAAGGTGTGAGGGTAGGGTGAAAGAAAGGATTACAGTAGTACTGAAGTTGCATTGTACAGTAGTACTTAATTGGGGATGAAAAACCTTCAAACTCCTTGAAAGGATTTGTCTTAATGCAGTGTGCTGATATTTATAGTATTTTCAGGACACTAAAATCATTAATATACTGGAGATAATGGGACTTGCTAGGGGCTTTGTGGATTCTTTAACATGTCTGAATTTTTTTAATTGCAGAGTAGTAGCTGTAGTCTATTACAAGGTCTTTGTACATAGAAAAAAGTGAATCTTCTGCTTGCTTTTTCCATGTAAAATGGCTTGAAACCTACACTTAAATTCTACTTGTATGCAAAAGTGTGTGGCAAAATAGTCCAAGCTTTTAATGTTAGGGTTCTCAGTGCCTTGACAGTAAGCAGTCAGTCTTCTGAATTCTGCACTTCTCTTGCCCTTTATCACCTTCCCTTTCTTCTCCCAGTCTACCTCTGCTCACCCCATTGCTTTGGAAAAGATACAGTACCAAGTAACGCTCACTACCGTAATAAAATCACTCTTCCCCTATCAAAATAGTGGATCAAGGACCACAAGGCTGACAGTAACTAACAATGTTAGTTATCATGAAGTTCCACCTAAAACCCATTCTGTGCATTTTTTACCTGCCTTATAAATCACATCAGCCTGGGGGGAAAGAGGAATGACGAGGGAGGTAGACGGTTGTTCTTCTAAAGAACATAAAAGGGTATATTTCTTGGACTTACTGATTTGGCACTTTTCAGGATTATTTAACTGTAACAAGTATTTAAAGGAGCAGAATTTTCAAATAAAACTTCTAGACATTATGGAGCTGTTTTAATTGGCAAACTAAGAAAGGGAGTAGGATCATTTTGTCTGGAACTCTGGCCTCTCACTATTCTTTATATAATACATTTCTAAGAGACTATTTCTAACTTTGGATTTGGCTTTGTACTTTGAAGTCCTTCTCACTATTGGTGATGTCTTAGGAGTGGGGTCTTTTCTTTCTTTTTTTTCCCCAGTATGCAAGCTATCCATTTTTGCAAGTGGTAGATACACAGTTCTAATGGGGATTCCATTCTGGTAGCTTTTTAAAGCCCAGATTGGTAATGAACTATGACATGAGCCTTGTAAGCTTGTATTATATATTTAATTGAGCTAATGTACAGAATGAAGTTTTGTTGAATTTTATTTCTTTGCTAATTCTACAAAGCTACATTATCTCATATAAAGTAGCAAGAAATGATTCATCTGTTTAAATCACGATCTTTTTTGTGTAACGAAGTGTTTGTATTATCTGTCACTCACTAGGATTTGGTAACTTGCTGTATTTGTACAGTCAAGCCTTGGTAAAATAGATGTTTATTATAAATTGATGGATACTAATCTGTTTGTTCTGCTGAAAGTTATGGAGCAGTGATGCATGAAGATAGTGTTTGCAAGCATTTTGGTTTAGGTTGCCCTCATGAAACTTGTATTGGCACCAGAAAAAAAATTGCCATGGAACAAAGTCCATTGCTGGCAGTGGACAAGCCAAGAATTGAGCTACTGGCACAAAAAGTTAACCACAGACCCTCACTGTCTGTGAGGCTGATCCCTTATTAAAATAAAGTTTGAGATATTTGAAACCTGCTGGAGTAGTGCTGACTTGTTGAGTTTTCAGGATGCATTTTATCCTTAACAGGAAAGAAAGGGGAAACTGGCCTTGTGAAAACCCGAACTGTGGGGGTCACAAGCTGTGTGGGCCTCCTGGATCTTTCTCCTTGATATCATTCCATTACACAAATGGAAGAAAGGGTTGTCAAGGTTGGTGGGAAATCACTATTTCAGGGCTGTGTTTCAAGGTAACTTACATGTTTTCAGATGGAAACTTACTGTTGTGGAGGAATTCATTCCCAGCTTATAAAGTACAATCAGTGTTACTACTGTCTTAGGAACAACAGCATTGCTTTATCTCCTTCTCACATACACCATGAAAGGGGATCAGTTCTTGCTTTTTGCTTACCTGGGTCTTGTTGAGCACAGTTTTCCATGGGTGGCTTTTCAGAGTCATTCTGTTGCTCGTTTACATTAACTACTCTTTTTAAGGTCAACAGATCATCTAATTGGCCCTAATAATAGATAAGGCATCCTGCCTTTAAATTTGACATCACCAACTGTACCTCTCTAAACGTTGCATTAGTTTACCTGTCTTAACTAAAATCATACAGGCTCTACCTGTCAGCGTGGGCATTTCAACTGTGCCTGTTCAAGAGGACAGCTACTACCCGTTCACATCTGAGCTGCTGGTGTTGCTGATTAAAATGCCTGATTAAAGCTGAAGGTAGGAGTACGTACGTCTTGGTGACACTCGGAAACCTGACAATTCCTATTTTTCTAACTTCATGAATATCAAAATCAGTTTTTCACCAGCCTCTGTTGTCAAAGTATTATCGCAGAAGTTAGTACAAGCCTGAAATACTCAGTATGAAAACAGACCTAAGTATCCACAGCGCTCAGCTTACCTAGGGATGCCCAGTGCTAAAGCAAGAATGTAAAAGTACACGAGTCTTGGAGTACGCTTATGTTTGTTTCGTTATTGGAGTGCAACTGGGTTCTAAGCGGTTGCGGACTGTGAGAATCATACAAATATTGGAACGTGTCAGAAGGTTAGATGGCAGCCCAACCAGTTATGCACTGAAAATTGCAACCACACCTGCAGGGTTAGAGTAGCATATCTGAATTTGCCTTTCTGAATTTTGACAAATCAGGAACCGCTGTCAACAACAGCCTTGTCCTTTCTACAGTTATTTTTCTTTTCTTTTTTAAAGCTCTAATTACTTTTTATGTTTAATTTGCTGAATAATTTTTAAGAAGATTTTTTTAAAGAATTTACAGTTGTTTGCGGATTGACTGTTCTCTGTGAAAACTGTTCTGGTCTGCAGTGGCAGAGTTTTGTCAAGCTAAGGTAACTTTCTGAGAAGTCAGTTGTAATGTGTGTGCTTAGAGATCTCCCAGGCATGTTAAGGGCAGTATTATTTTATCTTTATTAAAAGATCACTTCCACTATTTATCTCGTACCTGTTTTACCTGAGTTCTTGCACTGGCTAGACCATGCCCCTGGAGCAAAGGGAAAACCAAGCACATTAGAGCTCTGCATTTGAGCACTCCAAGTTTGAACTGAGAAATACAAAGGAGATGAGGCGTATTTGGTTTATTTAAAAGTTACAAAAAAAATGTTAACACCAAAGCTTGGGAAAAGTGAATAAAACCCTTTGTTAAGTGTGCCGAGTATAAAGCCTGCAGTGCAGTTTACAAAATAGAACACAGCTTCGATGTGTACTTTATCCCACTGTAAGAGTTGATACCTTTCTTCAAGTCTTGTTCTTTGGGATCTGGACAGGACATTATAGGGACACACTCAAGCGCCCTTTTCTTCTGTACTCTGTGTAAAACAATTCTGTAGACACCTGTTATTGAGCTGCGTGCGTCTCTTCCCCGGTTATTTTGAATGTGTTCTTCTGTGATTCCCAGATCTTTCAGAGTGTTTTTCACTTCAATTTCTTCCTCTTTGAGCGTACTAATCTCAGACAAATACTTTGGATCCAGTTTAAATGGCTGTAAAGGCTTAGGGTATTGTATCCCCTGCATCCATTCACTGTTCATAATAAGTTTGACAGAGTATCGTTCTGTTGGTACTGGCTGAAGGACTCCTTTTATCAGTTTCTGGCAAGGCTCTGAGAGGGAGGCAGGCAAACTATATGTCCCTTCAAGAATGCACTTTTTCAGTTTGGCCACTGTATCTGCTCGAAATGGCATGATACCTGTCATCATGAAGTATAACAGGATTCCTAGTGCCCAGATGTCAACATAAATGCCGACATAGTTTTCATCTCGGAAGAGTTCAGGGGCAGCATAAGGAGGGGAACCACAAAAAGTATTTAAAGTTTCATCTCTCTTACTGATGGTGCTGAATCCAAAGTCTCCCACCTTAACACAGGTGTTACTGGTGTAGAAAACATTTTCTGCTTTCAAGTCCCGGTGAATGATATTATTCTCATGCTATAGAACAAGAAGAAAATATGGTATTAGCTTGTTCATCGGGAAGTTCCCAAGTGACTACCTCTTACCATTGATTAATTGCCACAATGGGGAGAGAATTGCCTGTCTCAGACGAAGTCAGAAGTAAGCATTACTAGGAAACTGAAAAGTTAAAGTATTTAAATAAGTCTAATGATTCTCTACTGCTGAGAAAACAGCACAGTACCTGGAGGAGATAGGAAGAAGGATGTCCTTTTATTTTTAAGGACAGCAATCTCATGTTAACAAATTTACTATTTTCATTAAGTAGATTTGTGGTGGCATCATGGCTATCCATACATGTCTAGATACCTTCATGTGCAAAATGTGTTTTATTTTTTCAGGGTTCAGAACACTTTTGAAATTACTACATTTCTGTAATGATGTAAGTAACAAAAATAATTTCTTTTTAAATGATGCCATTTTTGCATATGTTCTGAGCACTTGGACTTGTGAACAGACAGCTTGTAGTTCACGAAGATCATAAAGGGAATGTGAACAGACAAAATAAGAAAGCTGCTATAATTCTGTTGTGTGATCTAATATCCTGTGAAGAACTGGTAATGGCAAGAGAGAAGGATCACAAACTTGTGCCTTGTAATATTCCACAATCTTACAGGACACTGAGTTCAGTGGTGTCTTCTAGTTTTAGAAATCGATAGTAAATAGGCTGCAACTTGTACCTTTTTTCCTCAAATTGAAATTTTGCAAATTGAATTTGCTGAGTGGACATACACCTGTCTTGATTAGGTAAGGGTTTAACGTCGTCTTTGAAATAACTAGGAAGAATGGAAGTGTTTGAGCACTTTCTGCTCTTTACCCTTAGAGGTAAGAAGGTGCACGTGTATCTGGGGGCAATAGGGAAATCCTTCTGTATACCCTTCTGTGTCACACACTTTTAAAACTGTCATTAGTAACAACCAGGGATCTTCAATCCTCATCTATGAGGGATGAGATGGGATATGAGTATCCTGAATTTAATGGATTAGCAAAAGTAACATCTTTTTTGCAGAAGACTCTGTGCATGAGTGAAGAGGTTGGCCAAGGTGGTAGTCTGGGTTTGATGCTAAGAAATAGATGCAATCTTTAAAGTAAGATCCAATATCTTTGGAAAAGGTGTTGAAGCTAATCTGTCATTTAAAGAACATCTCATCGTTCTGTCAAAATACATTTAAAAAAAAAAAGACACTCCTTATATATTCTGTAAGCAGTTTGCAGCATGTTTCTAGATGCCTGACCTGGAAATAAATACCCTTGCCTGTGACCTCCTGCTTTTCAAAGCCCAAGCGAGTTACCTGGCAGGAGAGTGAGCCACCAGAGGGCACCCTGTGCCAACCTTAACAAGTCTTAGTTTTACTTCTCAAATACAGAAGAGTTTTCTAGTGTTTTTGTGCTGTAGTCACTAAGCAAGGTTCAGAGGAGGTTGTACAGGAAGTAGTTAATTACCCTCTTCTGCCCTTGTAGGATGCTTTGTGTTCTACAAATTGCATCATTCTAAATCCAGTTGCAGTAATGAAGACTAGGCAAGAGGAAGTGACTGGCTAGGGGTTAAGATCACAGATTGCACCTAAGTGAGGACCAGGAATTAACTGTCTTAATTGCCAGTCTCCCACATTCATTAATAAGTAAGCTGGGTGTTTGCAATACCTAGCACACTTTCTCTGGGACACTTTCTTCTAGCAGAAGAGTGATGCTAAGTTTTGAAATATCTGGAGGGAAGAAATTGAGCTCTGTTACATGGTACCTACAGCAACATAGGAGAATGCTGTTACTAAATGGATGGTTCTACCCACCAAATGCTCCTATTTCAGTTTCCTCCCAAAAGCTGCCAACAGAGGGGCAATAACTTGGGGTGGATATGAAAGTTCTCTTGGATATCTTTCACAGAATCACAGAATATCCTGTTTTGGAAGGGACCTAAAAGGATCATCAAGCCCCACTCTTGGGCTCCACACAGGACTACCTAAAAATCAGACCCTGTGTCTGAGAGCATTGTCCAAACACTTCTTGAACTCCAGGAGCTCAGTGCCGTGACCACTGCCCTGGGGAGCCTGTCCCAGTGCCCGACCACCCTCTGGGTGCAGAACCTTTCCCTAACACCCAGCCTGACCCTCCCCTGTCCCAGCTCCATGCCGTTCCCTCGGGCCCTGTCGCTGTCCCCAGAGAGCAGAGCTCAGCGCCTGCCCCTCCGCTCCCCTCATGAGGGAGCTGCAGGCCGCCATGAGGCCTCCCCTCAGCCTGCTCTGCTCTGGGCTGAACAAACCCAGGGACCTCAGCCGCTCCTCATACATCTTGCGCTCTAGACCCTTCACCTTCTTCATAGCCCTCCTTTGGATGCTTTCTAATAGTTTTATGTCCTTCTTATATTGTGGTGTCCCAAACCACACATAGTTCTGGAGGTGAGGCCACACCAGTGCAGAGCAGGACAATCCCTTCTCTTAACCAGCTAGCAATGACATGCTTGATACACCCCAGGGTACTGCTGGCCCTCCTGGCTGCCAGGGCATACAGAACTTTAGGACAGCCCTTCTCTAGTTTTTTTTTTTGCTTTTCAGAGATACAGGCCAGAAGTCTTGATAACACTAAACCTACTGCTTGGAAAAACAAAAGGTACATCCACTAATTCTGCCAAGGGTACATCCACTAATTCTGCCAAGTAGTGAGGAGCAACGTGCCTGTGGAAGAGCAACTTACCATGTGCTTCACAGCAGAGACAATCTGGGAGAAGATTATTTTACACTCTGTTTCTAATAGCTTCCCTTCTGTAGTGATTTTAGTGAAGAGCTCCCCACCTCCTGCATACTCCATCACCAGGTGCAGTTTTGAGAGCGTCTCCACTACTTCATACAGTCTGATGATATTTGGGTGGTGCAGTTTTTCCATGTTGGATATCTCACGAGACAGCAAACGTTGAGTCTTCTGGTCTAGTTTTGTCTTGTCTAAAATCTTAATAGCTACTTTCTCTGAAAAGAAAAATGCTTCTCCATGTTAACTCAACAGGTACAAACGGTAACACTCTTTGTGTACAATAATGCTTGGTTGTGTAACTGCAGTGAAATTTCACCTATGATGAATACAAGATAAGCTACAGCAGCCTCCTAAGCCCTGTCATCTTTCACACACACCCATCTTCATCTTCCTTTCTGATCTCCAGCGTCGTACTCACAGCTGGTATAGCTAGAGAGTGGTAGAGTACTGCAAGTGCTAATCAAATCATGTGTTGTGTTCCATGGCTATCAAGCTAATACATGTCTGATGACCACAATTACATCATCTGTTAGGTGTCTAGCCTAGGCATTGCAGCTTTCAAAACAGAAGTCTGGCCCCAAGTCAGAGAGATGGGAAGCTGGTATTGCTGCCCTCTGTTTTCTAGAAAGAAATGGACAGCTGAGAGTCTCATCTTGGTGTTACAATAACGAGCGGAGATGCTGCATTCCTAGAACACAGACTGATCCTGCAAAACCCCTAAGACTGGGCTGCAAATGTGTCTCCCTCCTCAACTTGCTACTCACTAAAATGTTGAAGTCTGTGCTCTCGCTTTTTGATATTAGCTCAGTGCTGTTCAGATAATTTAGGTGTGTTATGCACAAGAGCCTGATTCTTCCAGACTAATGGAGGTGTTGAATTTAGGTGGTTTGTTTCAGAGCCGACAGAATACTCGGAAGTAATTTAGGGACTTTGAATATAACCCTGCAAGCTCATAACAGAAAGATGTGTTTAAGTTGGTGTGACTTACAGAATGGTTGCCTAACGTCTTATCCCATATCCCCACAAATTCTCAGTTACCAAAATCAGTGTTGCAGAGGTTTGTCTTTCTCAGGATAGCTGAGCCAGTTTTTCCAACGAGTTCATGCATGAGTAGTTCTTGGTACTGCACAGAATACAGGAAAAGTACAATTTTATGTCTGTATACGACAGTGGGCCATGAATTCACACCACAGATAGACTTTATACTAAGGAAGGAAATAAAACAGTGAAGTAGAATAAGTTGCAGGGATCCTGTAAGACAGCAAATCTGTCTTGTGCTGTCCTGGTAATGCAAAGCCGTGGTTAAGTTCTGTGTTTCTGTTGCTTATCTACAGTGAAGCCAGGGGTCACAAAATGCTCGTATACATACATACGCAGCTGCACTGTATCAAAAGGGAAGCTCCAAAAGATCAATCAGAATTGCCCTTATGTTTCTGTCTTAAACTGGTGGGCCATGCCTCTTGTCTTGAATACAGCTGGTACCAGAAGGATTAGCCTGGTTAGGATAGGTTTACAGTGCCTTTGTGTAACTTATCAAGACAGCAAAATTAAACTGAACCAGGGCAGGTAAAACAACTGTTTGTTCTTGGAAAGAAGCACATTTAAACAACCATTTCAAGATTTAGATTAGATTAATCATTTTTTATCAAATCTTTTAGAGAAAAACTTCACCTTTCTTTCTAGCACACAGGGGCAAATTAAAAAAAAAATCAGTATTGCTTACTTGTTGCTTTAAGAGAAGAGTGACAAGACCATAACATGTTTACATTGGGTATAAAGATATTCAAGATGTTTTTACGTAATATTATAAAGCTGTTTAACTCAAATTTAGTGTTTCAACATACTGGAAGTGTTACTGATACATATGCATTTATCTCTGTACAGGTTAAAAAATTCCACATTTGGTATATTTACATTTCTTAGTAACATAAATGCATAAATTGATCCCCCTACTAAAGCATGCAGATATTGTAACAAATGAGGTTCTTCTGAAAGGTGCTGGATCGTCCCTTGATGTGCCTGTTTTCAGAAGGACTCTGGACTGAACACGGGGCAGGCTTCCCCGCCTTGCTCCCCTAACCTGTTTCATGCTGCCTAGCAAGCCAGTTAGGAGAGATTGCACTGTGCTCCCGCATGGTGCTGGTGGTGGTGGCGAGGCGCATCGGAAGGGAATGCAGCTGCAGAAAGGGAACAGCACCCGGCACTGATCCTGGCAGAGCTCTGGCTGCTGGGACCTAGGGGTGAAAGACTGTAAAACCCTCATCACGTTGGTAGCTTGTTGACCACCAGCTAGACTGAGAGGAAAGAGCATCAGCTCACAGTAGGTAACATTTGCACAACTACATGTGTAGGGATAACAGTTCTCAGAATCTTACCTAAATAATTGCATCGTTACATCTTGATTCATAAAGTTTGGGTGCATTTGGGCTTTAAACAAGCAAACAACAAACTTCTAGGAGAAATTCTTTCCATTTTCTTTTGCTGTAATTTACTATTCCTCCTAGTCTGTTTTCCTGCAAAGTGTTTATAAGGAAGGAAAACAAAAAAAGTTTTAGAATCAAAGGGCCAGATCCTGTTCTCACACCACCATGTATCAGGACCAAGCTCATTTAAATCTACATCGTGTTTGTGTATGTGTGATGTTTACGAAAACCACATGGCCTGAATTGTTAAAAAAAAAAAAAAAAAAACACTCCTTATTTTCCTTCTTAAACTGCCTCAAAAAGAAACAAGCAAACAAACAAGAAAAACAAAACAGAACAAAAAAAAACAAACTTGGTTTACAAATCCTCTATTACCCTTGCATGGTAGCAGTTCAAACAGGAGGGCATTTTCAGTAGGCAATTTATTTACCAAAATACTGAAATTAATTAGGAAAAGATTTTGATTGATCATATGCTGGGTTTGTTCAGGTTTTGAAAAGACCTATCTGAAATCTCAGTCAACAAGAGAGATTAAAAGAAGGCTGAGAAAGTATTTCAGGAAGAAGTGGTGTATGCTACACTGGCAAAAGGAAACAAAAGCAAAACTGACCTGAAATAGCTTAAAAACAAAGTAGGTGACTGGTCAGTCCTGCCCTTGCAATTGCTGCTTCACAGCAGATGAACTTTTTAACAGCTGTAAGTTTGGGGTGTTCTTAATTGTATACATTCAGCTGTGCTCTCAGACACGTGGAATAAAGGTCACAGAGTGCTTAGGAACCTAACTGTCCTAAGCAAGCAACTCAACAGGCATCTGGAGAAAATCCCTGCCAAAATTCAGGTTAATAACATGGACAGCACTCCTGAAAAACCCCATGAACAACATAGCACCAAAGATTTTCCTGTATCTGGTAAGCAATCAAGGCAACCCTTGTGAGAGAAACAAGGTTCTCATCAAGTACAGTCCTGCAGTTTTTTCCCCCTTGGAAACTTTTCCAGGTATCCTCCTGGAACAGAACTCACGGAGTACAGAACAGCACACGTGTAATTACTTATCATAGAATCATAGAATATCCCGAGTTGGAACAAAAGCTGATCTTGGTAAAGAACAAAACTTTCTCAATACAGGGTGAAATGTCAGGAGGAGGAAGATGCTTAGAACATACCAGTATGACAATTTCTGAACACCTAAATGTCCCCTCCCAACATACAAGAAGCCTTTCCCTACCCCAGGAACCCAAACAGAAGTCATAATAATGAAGCCTGTTTAATTTACGTCTCAGCCAAGAAAAAGACTTGTACTCATTAGCGCTGTGCAGACACATCAGCTCATTAACAACACAGCAGTGTACATCTGTTGGAAAAAAATAACTCCTCTTCCAAAGGATGTGTGTGTGTGCACGCCTGTGCACGGGTTTGTGCACGCCTGTGCATGGGTGTGTGCATGCACACATGTTCTTGGTCTCCCATCCCCACAGTGCATTCTGTGAGGACGGATGAGCTCGCAGGCGGAGACAACCAAGGATATTTTCCTCTCATCCCTCCTTCTTCAAGAGCGTTGCAAACTTAGTATCAAAAAATTAAATCCTTGCCCAGTGAACATTATAACCCAAAAAGCTACTAACAAACAAAAGAAAATCAGCCCTATACACATTCTAAAGCAACCTAAGTTCAACAGGTAAAAGGTTTATCCAGCCCCAATTTATCCTTCCATTAGTGTTCCTCCTGTGCGTGGTGCAGGAGTGGTATTTCCGTCAGCAGCAAGCACAAGACAGTTTTCTTTGGAAGGAAAAAAATCACTGAGCGTAAACAAAACTATGGGCCAAGTACAACAGTGATGCCTCCCTGAAACAAGCAAGCAAAAAAAACCACACCCAGATAAACCAACCCCTAGCCTTAGGCAGGCTTGAATTTTGGGGAAGAAATACCGCCAATTGTCCACTGTGCTCCCAGTGCAGCAACAGCATCATAACTGGGCTAAACGTGAGCTTCCAGACCTCTGCATCTGGGCTGAAGGAGGTGGTCAGCAAAAATAAGAACTGGCAATAAGGAATGAGGGCTTTGGGGAATATTTAGTTCTCTCAGCCTTAAGGTGATGCAGGGAAGGAGAAACAATTGAATTGGAAAGACAGAACAGAAGATATTAATGTACATGGGGAAAACTAAGGGAAAACAAGAATAGTTTCTAATATTGTCACAGACAGCAGAATAAACAGGGTAGGTGAAGACAAGTTCTGAGTTACACCTGTAACTGAAATGTTTGCTGCAGCTACCTAGCTTTTCTAGCTCCCCCTAGAAGCAGCTTATGCAGTGCATTTCTGTACTTAGAAAAATAATTGGCAGTTCAACACAGCCTTCTACCCAGGTTTGGCTGTAGCAAAGCTTGTCCTCCTGCGTCTGCTCAGCCCACACCGATATGCCTTGTCCCAGCTTCCTGTATGAACGCACTACCTGCACGAGTCAGCAAAAACAGCATAACACTTCTCACCAAAACTACTGTTATCGAGTAAAAGCCTCAGCCATGCCAGTAAATTTGCTGTGAAACAAAGGAAGCCTTGCTAAGTGGGGCTGTGGGCAGCCCCTGAGCTGGGCAGAGCTGACAGCAGGCGGAGTGTTTGCAGGAAGGAGGTACAGCACCGTGGGGTTAACTTCCCCAAGTGCGCAGACAAACTTTGCCACTCTAATAAAACGTTTCTGGCTGCTAGTCATGAATACAGGCTTCTCCAAGCTAAGCGTTTACCTGTGTGCCTGCTTACAGAGTCACGCAACAAAGGCACGTACAACCTGCATGTGTATTTAAGGCTCAGACAGCACCTTTTCCCCAAAAAGGCCCATCTGTGTACACACACAACTAGGGCTCACAGAAACCACGACCCACACAGCAGTGCCTACCTTTGGTCAGGGAATGAATTCCAAGTTTCACCTGTGAGAAATTCCCACTTCCTATTTCTCCTCTGACTCGATAGAGGCCAATTCTCTTTCCCAAGGTTAATTCTTTCACCACTTTTTCATTCTGGGACATATCCTGCATTAGTTTCTCAAATGGGGTCAGCCTCTGCTGCCTGCCCTCTTCGTCTCCTCCACAGCACTCCTCACGCCCGTAGTCCTCTCCGCTGTCCTCACGATTCCACCTGGCATAGCGGAGTTTTCCAAGACCTCCTCCATTCACATATCCTGTTGTCATAGTCTGTAGGATGGTCACTTCCCCATTGAACAAAATGCCTCAATAAGCAGTTTAATGAAGTGAAATAATTCTCATGAATATACAATCCCACATGTAATGGACATGGTGACAAACAGAAGAAAAAAAAAGCTGCTTATCAAAAGTCCAAAGACTAGTCTGGAAATTACCTTAAAAACAAATCTTCTGTATTTACATGTTGCAATTTTGTCCAAAACTGGGGACAAAACTTAGAGCTATTTATGTCCATCTCCCACTAACAGGTTTACCGTGTCAGGATCTTCATCTACAAGATAAAAGAGGCTTTGCAATTGAAACACTAAGCTTTATGCACAAGAGTGGCGAGTTGCTCACGTTCTATATAGTACCTTTGACACAAATGCAAAATATTTGACACAAATTTTCAGGCTTTAGCTCGCTGCTTTGAAAACTAACTTGATAGAAAAAGGTCAAACAAATAGCTGATTAACTGCCCTGAATAAACCCAGATGCTTCCAGTTCATTTTGAATAGCTGACCTTAAGAGCGTAGCTCTTGACTCTGGTACCAGTCCAAAAGCTGAATGCAGGGTTTTATTTTGATTCATTCTTCAGCCTGTGAGCTTGTCACTGTGCCTTGGAAATGACTGCCTCGAAGCCTTGCTGTAAATAGTCTGTTGCTCCTCTGTTTCCTTCCCATCGCTAGTTTAACAAAGCAACTGATCTTGGAAGATGACAGGAAAAGCATAATCTGTGCACCAGGCAAAAGAAACGCTGCGCCTCAGTATCACCGGAGTCACATGGCAGGACAATACAGGATTAGGTAACTGCAATGTCACTTTAACCCGCCTTTATTTAGATGAGCTTTCTTTAACGCCTTGAGCCTTCTCAAATTTTTGCCAGACGCATGGTGTTCCTAAGCAGACAGATGAAGAAAGTCATTAAAACCTTTACATAACGGCCATGCACTTCACTGAGCGACAGCACGCCGTGCATCATTTTACCAGTTTAACTCAATTTGTTCGGCAGCACACGTAAAATGTCCTTACCCTGAATGCACAAGCCACCACTTATCTTTAAAACAGTACAGCATTTTTTACTCCTTTACCCCTGAAAAATAAGCGTCCATCAGCAAGTGCTAATCCTGCAAACACGTCCTTTTGGAGTGGGGAGCTGGGCCTGATGGCTCTGCAGTACTGCCAGCAGTGGTAAAGCTCACCTCTCCTGCTCCCAGCCTGCAGCACAACATGACTGATGGGCACAGGGGACACTCCACTGCTGTCATACAAGGATTCATGGGACTCAGAGGGAGCACTGCACCAGTAATTCCACATGTGGAGGATTGGGAAGGCAGACAGTCACCTACGGCACTACAATGAAAGAGGGTCTGTGACAACGCCAGGTGGAGCTGGTCTCCAAACCCTGACAGGAGGAGGAGAGGCCAAAGGCACCACAGAAGGGTGAAGAAAAAGGAAGCTGACAACATCTGTCATTAAAAATGGGAACCAGAGTGGCACGAAAGCATTCACCTGCACTTGTTAAGCAGCGCTCTGCAGCGAAGACTGGAAAGAGTGGCTCTGCTTCTAGCTGTCCGCCCAGAAACGCACACACTGGCGTGTCCCCTCACCTTCCCGTGCTCTGGCTGCACGGACAAAGAGCCTCCACGCTGCTCCTCGCCTTCACAGCTCGGGAGGGTTCCTCATCCCTGCACCTCTCCTCCCTGAGGCGCGGGCTGCTGCTTGCTGCCTGCCTGGCCCCGCAACACGCTTACCCCTGGCAGAGCTCGCAACTGCAGCGGAGCAAGAAGTTTGTGTTTTGTGATGTGCCTTTGGGCTCTTCTTAGTCTTTTTCAAAGATCTGAATCCTGTTTGAAGGTTACATATCAGGCAGCTGCAAGGGAGAAGGCTGTTTTCATGGCTGACAATAAACGTGTAAAACAGTAATATATAATCAATTAGATCTGGTGCCAGATCATCAGAAACATGGAGTGCAGAGAAAAAGGCTGGGAAGCAAACAGCCTGTAAACACTGCTCAAACTTCAAGGCAGAGCATTCCAATATATTGATGTTGAATTCTCTAGATCTAAGTAGAGTCTAAACCCTGACAAATGCTGTATGTATGCCATCACTATGTGCCAAAGCCTGAAAATGTCAGTAAAGCAGAGACAGAGGAAACTGAATGAAGCCGTCGGGGTTCTCTCATCTGCCCAGCCTCCGGTAGCACCACAGCTGGCCTCTGACTTTCTTATTTGGCACCAGAGGAGAAACACCTGTGTGGAGGACTCCCTAGCAAAAATAAAAAAGAAACAAACACCGAAACCCAAACCTCACAGTACGTATTTGTTCTCCTTTTCCATTTGGGGAACTGTCAACTTCTTGTAGGATCACCTGAATTCTGGCCTATAGCTGTTTTCTGTTTTAACCTGTTCCATTTCACAATTTTAAGCATATTTTAGGTAACAAAAAGCTTGTTTGATGAACCTCAACCACATTTCACAGCTGTTATTGTGGACAGTACTCTGTCAGAGCAAGGCTTTTGGAAACAACTACTCAACCACAGTGACTAAAATTTTAGAAAGTCTGAAAAAGGATACTCTGGATAGCTGAGTCTCATGAATATCAGCCTATTCAGCATTAGAAGTCACACCACTAAAGACCATGTTCTGCAAAAATCATCAGGGCCTTTGCAATTAACTGGCTGTATGGAAAGGGCTGAGTGCTCAAGAAGGATTTCCTTCAAACAGACCCATACGATCCCTCCTGAATACATTTAGCAAGGGCAAAGAGAAGGCAGCCAGCATGGGCTACATGAAAGTTCAGTACCAGAGTGGCAGAAACACTGCAAGGGAATGCCAGGACCTTGTGAGATGGGGTGTTAAGAGAAGGGCAAAACTGCATTAGGGCATTAGCACAGGGCTCTTTCAGAACTTGCCCCTGCCAAATTCTTACTGGGGCCCAACGTGCTCCTTCTTAGAGCACTGCCTACCATCGATCTCCCCCCTTTTCCAGGCGTCCCACTGTCAGCCTGGCAATCTCCTGGCACGTGGCCAACTGGCTAGGTTTCCCCTGTCTTTTAAGATGAGCTATTTCAGTATTCCTGGAGTTGGCAGAATATATACCATCTATTTCTGGCCTAGGTTCCTTACTGTAACCTGGACCAGTAAAATCCACCCTGACATGATAGAAAAGGGCACTGTCTGTAAAAGAAAACAGTAATTCCAGGAGAGGAGAAATAAACTAGGAAAACAGAAGTCATTCAAATAAAATTAAGGACAATAATTTAACTTTTTTGTCTTCAGTATGGCTGTAAAACCTTATTATATATCTGCCCAAATTATTCATTACTTTAAAAAACAAATTGAACAAGCAAAAAGAAAATAAACAAACAAACAAACTGAACAACACACTGCGAAAAGCAACACAAGCTGTAGTGAGTAAGACTTGTCAAGCCTTTAAGACATGTCCCAGCACTGCTTGTTTGACCTTTTTGTTCAAATATTTCCAGGTGCTGATGTTCTGGTCCTGTTCTGAGAAGTGCTAAATGCCCTCAGACTTCAGCTGAAGGCTCACTTTAAATCCTGCATCACAGACCTGAGGAAATTTAGAATGAAATGGAAAAGGATAAAACGAAAAAGAGATCAGTGGAGATACAGACTTTGGAACCTGAAGTCCTACCTTGGCAGGCAAATAAAAGTGACCTGTTTTTAAGGAGCTTTGAATGGAACACGTGGAAGAGTACCAGCAGCTAGAACAGAGCTACCGGCACCGTGCTTTGCAACTTGCTCTGTTTTATTACGCCTGTCTTTCAGAAAAGCAATAAAAAATCAGATTTGTATACTTAAACAACTGCAGCTCCTATTTCAATGAATGTGAAAGAAGTCACATAGGATGGTCTCCTAGTGCTCGAGTCTTGAGAGTAACAGTTTGATTTTTATAAGATGATGCCACTAGAGATTGTAATAAATTCACTAGAGTTCCCTTTTCAGCCCCTCTGCTTACTGCTCTGAGGAGAGTGAGATTTTGGAGGTATTTCCTTAGGGCAGGGGATTAGCTCGATTTGTTTGACTTCTCCTGAAGAACAGCTCGTCTCCTTAGTACATTCTATATACTGCAAGCCAACTCTGGAACTGAACTGAATTTAAAGCAGCAGGGCTTTTTTAAGGCATTGGTAAGAAAATACTGATCCTTCTCTTTTACTATAGCTTTGAAAGTTCAGTTTTTGCAAGAAAATACCAGCAATCCAATACACTCCTATGTTCAGAAGACCTACCTTTCATAAAAGACGAGAGAGCCCCGCAGGACGGTTGACAAGACCTGTATCACAGACCAAACACAACACAAAAGCCCTCCTGTGCAGCCACACAGCCTGTTCATTTACACAGGGAAAGCCGTAGCTCCACTTCTGTACTTTCGCTCAAGTAATATTGGTTCAGCACAGGGCTGCTGTGGCCAGAGGAAGTCAGTGTTTGTTCAAGGTTTGTCCTAAGCACATTTTTTTGGGGATTTGAATAAGCAGCACCCTCAGTGTTATGTCTGTGAACACCAGCAAACAGAGTGACTGTATAAAATACACACCTCAGAGCTGCGTATGGGTAGCAAAAAATATTCAGAACACACAACATAGCACAGCTACAGACTGAACTCAGATTTGTACAGTCCCAGCTGAGGTAGGAAGAAGAGCTAAGAGCGCTCAACATTGACTGTGGAGAGCCTCCAGAAACAGCTCTCTTTCTGTCTAGGTCCACATGCCACTAATTTCAGTGCATACTAGAATTACTACTGTTTTTTAGCAAGGCATTCAGTTTGCCAATTATTGTTCCATGAAAAATAGACACGAACAACAATGTATCCTTTAACCTTAGAAATACTCTTACCTAAAGCACGTTGTTCTTCCACTCATGGAAGATTACCACACACAGCAGCCAATAGGCAGGCAATATAAAACATAAAAATTTACAGCAGAACATGCATAAGCTTTATTTACTTTTTCACTTAATTGAAACCCTATTTCTCTAATGCGAGATAAACGCCGCAGCATTTTAAGGCAATGACCGTAGCATGCATTGTAGTGAGGCACAGCACTCCATTACCTCTTTTAGTGTGGTTTAGGTTGTGACAAAGCACGGAGGTACCACAATATGAGTGACTGCTTTTAAGCAGATCCTCCAGCGGTCTGAAGCAGCACATAGCAAGCAGGCACCTCCAGCTCCTCCAGCCCAGCAGCGCTGACACAACCTGCAGACACAGGGCAACTCCCAGCCACCCTGGGAGGCTGCACCAGCGCCAAGGCAAAGCAATCTGCATGTCTTATCTCTGCATGTCTTAGGGGCACCAGACACAAACATGCCTTCACGATGGCAAAGTGAAAGGGAAGGCTAACAACAAAACTGAAGAACAAGGACTATTATTTTTCCTACTGCAGATTAATTGATGAAACAGAACACAAGCATCTTCAATGCTTTCCATGTAAAACCCAGCCTGATGGCTGCAGCACTGACAGAGGAAGCAGAAGAGATGATAAATGCTTGTCCTGCAACTGACTGCTTCACCTCAACAAAGGGCCTGTCTGTTCCATGTGTTGATGCTAAGCCAAGCAAATCAGAAATCCTGCTGTAAAAAGAATAAATAAAATAAAACAAAAACACCTAGGAACACAGCGATCCCACCCACATCTCCCCCTACAATTGTGACAAAGAGGAGAAGACAATGCACTTTGCAACCTGTATGTAAGTTTAACTAGCCTGAGCCCAGTGTGCCCAAAGCAGGGTATGAAGGGCTGGAGGGATGAAGAGCCACCAGCTCCCTGTGCTACAGACGTGGGTGCAAGGGCATTACCTGATGTTCCTGCCAAAAAGCCAGAGTGGTGAAATCTAGTTCAGCTGACCTTGCTGTGCTCTGATCTGGCATTACTGTAGCAGGTACAGACACATTGAAACACCTTTGTCTAAAGCGAAAAAAAGCCAAGGTAGGGACAGAAACAGTACAACAAAGCGATGATCCCTCAGACACAGCAGCTCACTGCCAGAACAAGTTGGAAGAGACTTTGCAATTTTATTTACTTCAGTTACCACTACCAAAACCAGATCTCAGACTAACACTGCCCCTACAGCCAGAGCAAGGGTGCCCACACGTGGTACTGAGTCCCCCAGCCCGGCCAGAAGGATCCAGACCACCCAGTGAGAGACATCGAGTGCCTAAGCAGCAAATCCAGCCTCCCTGGCCCTTGTCACAAATTAGCAGAAATGAGCTGTTAAAAGACCACAGCGGGCAAAGCCTCCCTGAGGGGTTCACAGCCCTGAGAAGGGAGGCTAATGCGCCACCTGGGGGAAGGTGTCCATCAGAGGATAGTCAGCATTTCAGTAAAAGAGCAGCCGAAGACAGGATCCTAGTTTTATTTCCCACTGGGATAAAGGAAAAGCTGTGGTGATGAAAATGGAACAGAACAATCTTCTCTCTTGGTTCACGTGAGGATTCATTTTATGAAATAAGCCAGTTTAAGGACAACATAAGCATTTGTTACACAATTGCTTTATAACCCACCTGTTTCCACAGATACACCCAATCCTGCAGGCAGAGATATGTCTGCAGGCCCCTGCAACCTCTGCTGCCAGCCTCTCTCCACCAGAGGAACCTCCTCCCCTGCTCTCCCCATTCCCCCCCATGTTGTAGGCACCTTCTGCTTGACTGAGTGCCCCCCATGCTCCTCAGAGAGGCTGAAAACTTCATCTTTGGGTTGACGCCACGCTCCTTATGGGACAGACCCTTAAAGAAAAGCACAGATGCTGAGTCTCATTAAGGGGAGCACCAGACGGACCCCACGCCCCGTAACATCCACATGGGCAGCTGAGGGATGTCTGCCGGCCGCATCGTGGGTCTTGCCAACTCACCCGTCTGCTTCCCCGAGCAGGGCAGCAAGCAAAATTTGGGGCATGGAGCCCCCAGGCTGGGAGTCAGACCCCCGGTCTCTGTGGAGCTGGTGCTTGGCTGCTACCGAAACGAGAATAAATGCACCATGGTCAGCACAACAAGAACCGTACTAAGTGAATACATAAAGGCCTGTGAAGTAGAAGCTAGAACATGGGGAAAAAATCCCTTTTATCTTCCTGCTGCATTGCATGGTAAACAGCTAGAGACAGAATTAATTAATCTTTGAGTTGCAAATAAACTTGCATTAAAAACAAAGACAAAAAAGGAATTTATTAATAGAACCCATTGATTTCCCAGGCCTTTGAAATACATGAGAGGAATTAATTTGAAGTCTGACTGTGTTTTGAAATAAAATTTAACCTGGCCAGTCTCCTTCACTTCCTTCCCTGAAGTACAATGTAAATTGGTCATGGAAATGTTCTTCCAAGATAAAAACGGCTTCCAACATGTTCTCTGAGGCAATAAATGCAAAAAAATCTTTATCGGCCTTTTAAACAGCAGGACAAAATTTAAATCTACTTCAATTACATCACTAAAAAAAAAAAGACTCGTATGCTTGCAGTGAAGAAAATGAATTCTCTGGAAAAAGAAAGCTATGGCAAACAGAAGTAAGAAGCAGACAATTCTTTGTGTGCCATTGAAATCACAAAAGAAATCAGTCTTACTGCAAGAAAATGGTGGTATATTTATGCAGATGTACACTGCTAAGCAGATGGCCTGCAATAAAGTGGTACTGCAGCTACTTGCAGGAAAGAGAAACACGGAATGTGTTTCCATATGTATGAAAATAGAGAATGCTCTATTTTATATTGTCTTATACAATTGTCTTATACAGTTTTCTTTCACTATTCACCATGTACAGATTAGATGGGCCCCAACAACTACAGATAACTCATTACCTCTTTTAAAATCATCAAGTTTAGTTGCATCTATATATATGCACTCCCCAAAAGTACTTATTAGTAAAAGATTAAGTATGCAGAAAGTAAATTTTAAATGAATCTGGGCAGAAGATAAGCAGTGGCTCTTATTTTCCAAGGAGCTATGCGGAAAGAAATTCTGTACTGACATTTCCAGTTTTTCAGAGTAAAGTCTGAGACACTGAGGGGATGTGTCCTGAATCAGCATTAACAAGCCATTGCGTTGCAGTAATTATATCACTGAACTTGACTAAAGGAAGGTGTAGATGTACACACACAGTACTCACGTAGCAGTGGCAGATGTCAAGGAGAAACGGGTCATTGCCATGAAGACTGTCTGCTCAGTTTTATCAGTGCTGAAGAAGGTCCCCTGAAAGCATTTTTGCAACTGCTCTGTCCTTGCCAGTTTCAAAGGTCTCCAAGTGACAGCAGTACTGAGAACTTTCAGAACATACGGCAAGAAAAAAAAATCTACATAGAAAGAGACATATTTGTACTTTTTATCTAATTTTTATCTAATCTATTGCCTTCTGTATGCCCTTCCTGCACCCTGAAGAAACACAGCCATGAGGGGGCACAGCCACGGGCTCACTAGACTCTACCATGCCGAAGCTGCAGCTAACTTCTGGAAACTGCTTAGTGCATGGTAAGCATTCAAGACCCAGCAAGAAGCTTAGCAGGAACTGATTTGATCTTACCTGACACCTTAAGGTGCTAGCCTCTCAATATCAAAGAAGTGTTGCCCGCTAGTGAATGCCCTGCACTGAAGTGAAATTAGAAGTGAAATCAGCATGGGCATTTTTGAAACTGGGATCTTCAGAAAACAGCCTTGTTACAGTCAGCAGCATCCTAAGAACATCCTACTGCCAAGCGAACTGTTCTTTCTGCTGTGATGCACATTAAGGATCCTAAGCAAGGGACATTAATCCAAACAAGATGGAGCACGGCTCTACATTTTATTCTTTTGCAACCTTGTTGTTGCAGTGTTGCAACTAAATGCTTAGACATGCATCCCCGCATCCTGCTAAAATAAGCTTTAGTTTAGTTTTGCTTTTGCTTTTAAGTTTTCCTGGTTTTGGAGCCCTGAGAAGTTTATAACATGTCTCTCAAAGCAACATTTCTAAATGCAGCAGGGTGAGCAGAGGAGCCTGTACCCAACACCTTGAGGCAGCTGCCCCGTCCTGCTGCCAGGACAGCAGAGGTCTACGGGCAGGCACAGACCAAAACCCATCTGACTGGGAAGGTGCAGAAGGGGAACACCTCAGATGCCCATGCAATTCACAGCTCGCTGTTGATCCATGGTCAGAGACATGCAAAAAAGTTGCTACATCCCAAATCCCTAACACTGTCCTGCATTTCATAATACATTTCAACAGCAAAAGCTTTCCTGACTTGAATGAGACAACATTAACATTATACATTTTGCTATATTTAATTTAATTAGCTAACCTGATTGAGATTTGCAGCATATCTGTGTTGGAACACAGATTATTACTATATTTGTCAAACCGAAGACTCGTGTAAACTTGGTCCCGTAAGAAAGAGTAGCACAAATCTGAGTAGTCAGCAGCGTTAGGAAAACAGTTCTTTCCAATTTCCTTTTTTTTTTTTTTTAATTCTTCTTTTTTTTTTTTTTTTTTTTTTTTTTTTTACTTTTCCAACTAGGAAACCATTTTTTTCTAATTAAATGTGCTGGCAAAAAAACTGTTGTTCCAAAATTTCTGGAACTGCTAAATATATACCATGTGACATTTGAACTACCATACAAAGGATCATAAAATTTACCACACAGAGGACTATAAAACATCTCCAGAAGTTACAAAAGATGATACTCATTAACATTAAAAACAAACAAACAAACAACAACAAAAACATATTCTACATTCAAGTTTGGGGACAAGATTTTGACAAGCTTGCAAAAATAAAAATTAGGAATAATTCCAACTCTGTGGTATTACACAGATACAAATTATGCTCCATGGTTTCAGGAAGCAGAGGGTCATTGATAAATAAACAAACAAACAAAAGCCAAGATATGCAAAAGTAGAACATAACTAATTTTAGAACAGCTTTAAACCATATTCTTCCCTGCAAACACCCACTCCCCCAATGCATACTCTTACCAAACATTTACAGATTCAAAACCGCCGTTCACGACGCATGATCCAAAATACCAGATTTAGGAAAAAGTCTATAGGTAGGACACTCCAATTCCTTAACTTACTTCAATTTCCTCCCTGCAGAAATTGGCAGGAAAATTGCAGGTAAGAATCCAGAAATGAATCCAACAGTAGAGGCACAATCATATACATGTCAAAGAATTTATAAACTATTCCTATTTTACTGAAATTCTGAGAGAGCAAACTGTTTTTATATAGACGATAATATAACGCCTCTAGTATTTCATTCACTGCCACTGCCCTGGATTTGCTTAATGCTCTGTCCCTTTAGAGCAACCTTCTATCAACACAGAAAAAAGTCAGCTGCTTGAGAGTAGCACAACTCAATGAAAGTGGAAAAAAACTCTAGTTTCATTTTACACTGTAAGGGGGGAAAAACAACGACAGAAAAACTAGTGGAACTAGCTGCTAATAACTGCTTTTAAAAAAAGGAAAAGAAAATGTACAAAATCAGAATATTATAAGAGTCTACTACTTTAATGGAGATAACTGCTTCAGCTATTTATCATAATTAAACTAGGAAGTAAATTAAATCTATGGGATGGGATTTTTGTCAAGGCACGTAGGAATGAAACTGCCATTTAAATGAAATGTGCATGGAATTACATGCTCACAGGGAAGCATACCGAGGAAAAAAAAATTACATTAAATTTATAATGATACTTTTCCCTAATACTAAAGGCAGCACTCAGGGCATTGCCTGCAGTTTGAATGACCCCCCATTAAAACATACGAAGTCAAACAAACCTGTTAGGCTTTCTAAAACTGCTTTGCAAATGGAGGGAAACGTAAACAAGAGATAGGAGAGAACAGTCCGTTCGGCCTCCACAAACCCAGCCGGCTAGAGAGGCGAGGCCAGCCAGACAAAATGGGATGAGAAATGCTCAGCGTTACCCCGAAGCCTGATGGCGGGGCAGCTGGCAGCCCAGGAGGCCACCACCCCTCATGTTGGGCCTCGTGGCTTGGCCTGGTGCTGGTCAGGACAGTGGCGTAGGCCCGGGCCCGGGCCCGGGCAGGGCCTCACCTGATGGACACACCAGCCCTAGGCACGATGGCAGTTCTCACCCTTCCATCACCTGGATTATCAAAAAAAAGTGCAGTGAAGAAGGGCAAAGGCATGACCAGCGCTTGGCAGCGCTTTACAGATTACTAAACCTTGAAGGGGATGTGTTGGAAGCATTTCTGCAGTGAGCTGCTCAGGGTAGACATAACACAGTGTTTAATTTTGCCTGATAACACATCACACGTGAACAGTCAACACCGCCTTGAGACAGAACTGCCTTATTTGATGGCACAAAACTTCTCACTGTAAAGATCAACATGTTCTTCTGGCTCCTCCAAAGCTTAGTCTCTGACTAAATCTTCATCAACAATATTTACTCTTCTCTCTCTTCACGGCAGCAGTGTATCTCAGTGCCACACTAGCTCAGAGGAAAGGAAAGAAAATGCATGTCTCTTGCACCTTCACACAGAATTACCTCTTAAACTCAGCTAATCACACCACTTTATCTGGTGACAACACGTAGAGCTCAACAGAAATGCAAAGAGATTGTTTTCATAACCTCTCAGTCATGGGCCTGGCGTGAACAGTTTCCCATCACCGTTTACTGGCTCCAGAAATAATTCTGTCCATTTTCGTTTCTAATTTTTTAAACCTGGCAGTACCTCTAGCCTCTCAGAATGCAAAAACACATCACTCACCACACTGATCATGACAGTACTGAACACCAAAAGTTAGAGAACCATTACTCTGAAAGCCTGCTCCCATCTCAAAGACAGCTTCAGGCCCATATCCTGCCCCCATGCACTCTCCAGAACTCCCAGATTTTGCTTAAACATGCTACAGAATTAGATGCATGCGTACTTTCCAGACACTGGGAAAAAAATATTTTTTTTTAATTAATTAAAAAGAATTTAAATTTAATTTAAATTTTAAATTTTAAATTAAAACAAAATAAATTAAACAAATTAAATTAAATAATTTTAAGTTAAAAAAATAAAATAATTTTTAAATTAAAACCAAAGCAAACAGACAACCTCTCCTTCCACATTGTGCTCAACTCTTGCTCATGAAAATAATTAGATGTGCCCATAGACCTAACCCACTATTCACTCTAGGCAATGTCACGTTTCTGCTTACTGCTCCTGACATTCCTTCAAAGCTCTGTGCTGTTCGTATTTTTCCATTACAACAAAACAAACAAAAAAAAAAGGCATTAAATTGCTGTTGGCATGTAAAGTTCACTCTGGAGAAGTAAACAGGTTGAGCCTGTGGCTTTACTGAGCTGTTAGCATGTGCCCAAGACACACACAGAGAAGACTAAAAGGTTTCATAAGCTGTGGGAAATGGACTTGAAACATTACAGCTGAGACGCAGAGGGTTGAGTCTCATTTCTGATGAAAATGGGGTTTGTTCACTTTTTCCATTTTAATACAAACATACAGCTCTTCATCAATTAAAGGAGGCCTGGCAATACATTTGCTAATTCTGAACTTCTTCAGTTACAATCCTAAATCTAAGAAATAATTCTGAGCGTTATTTTACAAATAACAACCTTCTTGTTTTCCCAACACCCCCAAAATCAGCAGCATATCCCTTCCACATGGAAATCAGAACTAGCTTCAGCTACGAGCTGCAAGTGGTCTTGTTGATTCCCAGGGGGACCTGCCCTGAAGGAAGCTAGGATCCTTCTCATGTTTAAGACCAGGTTGCAGGAGATGCCAGTGCCAATCCAACTGCCCACTGCTGCCCCTAGTTCCCTTTCTCCCTTACAGCAGGATTTGCCAGACAACTTAGAGACGATTTAGCTCTTCACTCCAGCACAAAAGATTCACTTCTTTTTCTGTTTTAATTTCCTGATGGTTTAATGAGTGGCTATGGTTTTATCAAGGAGTCAAACACAAGACAGGTGCTTCAGAAACACATGGTCAGCAATGAAACCACTTCTTTCAGTGGTGGCAAACAGGTTGAAAATTCATGCGATAACCAGGGCCACCCTTGGACTTCCTGACTAATGTCACTGCCAGGATGAAAAATACTCGTTTTTAATATTATTAATACAGACTCAAAACCTTTATGCCAAGACATCTAACATGGCCAAATGCTCAAAAGCTGAGTTCTTTTCCTTCAGCTCGTATGAGATTTCCAGTAAGGTTCTTTCAATTATTGTTTCATAGTAGCTTAGATTTTACTTCTGATTTCCAAAATGCCAACTGAAGAGAGAAAAATAATGGAAATAGAGGCATGCTTTCGTCCTTCCTCAAATGGTTTCTCCAGGTCACCTAGTGGTTGTATTCCAAGATTCAGATAAAACATAGACACCCTTTGAGCATTTACATATCCGTTCTGTACTGAAACATATTTATCAATCCCCAACTTAGCACAATATGCTCATATTTTACACATAGGAAAACTATGCTGGCACACATAAAATTTACCTACAAATATAAACAGGATCAGAGTACAAATCAGATTTAAAATTCAGGAGGCCTTGGCAGACATCCCATCTTCAAAGCACTGAAATCCCATACACACATCATGTTGTATTTACTGCTGAGAGGACCAGCAGAGAGCAAACCCAAAAATAAGCTCTCAGTGCAAAAGCTGCCAAATTTAGGGAGTCTTCATACAGGACTTTTGAAGGATTAGACGTACGCAGAACTGTATCGCAACTAATTGTTGTGTCAGTATTTACCAGGTGAAGCTCAGGTCCCCAGTAGAAAATGACTCTGATATGAGCTAGGGATTGATTTTCTTTTTTCAGGCTGTAGCAGTCCGGTACCATTTTGTGCACATGGTGTGCAGACAGCCTACCAGTCACAGCATCAAGACAGCTGCTGAATCTGCCAGCCTTCAAAGCACAGGCACACGCACTGAGTGCTTCCTCCAAAAGTAGTTCTGGCTTTCTCAGCATTTCTCCTTACAGTTTTAGATAGTTATGCTTGTCTCCAATGTGTCCTGAATGGTAACAGTAAAGAGACAGAAGAAAGCCTCTTTCACTGGGTGTACACACACATCAGAAAAATGCAGGCTCAGTAACAGGCACCACTGAAACAAAAGCTATACAGGTCAGACACAAGTGTGTGACTTCAGGGGCTCTCACTCAGTTTTCTTTTCCCTGCACTATAGCCTTGAATTCCTTCCTCTGAAGGAAGCAATTTCTGAAACACATCTATTAAGAAAGCTACATTCTTGCTGTCAGTTAGTGATGCACTTGCTCCACCTTTAGCCTTCACTGATAGCAATCTTTTTGCCTATGAATAGTGGAAGAGGCAATGTCCCAAGACAGGCACTTCTTTGCAAATGTCCCATATTGCCTCAGACGTCTGTTAGATGGAGCTGATTAGATGTTAATCTGTTAGATGTCTGTTAGATGTTAGACGTCTGTTAGATGGTTCCTTTTCTTTAGAGAAGTTATTCCACATCAGGACAAAACCAACTTTCGTATGCTTTTAAATGAAACAAAACCAACAAAAAACAGATCGAAAGAACTCCTGTGAGGTAGCTCTGTTACTGGAGCACCTGCTTAGACTTTGGCGGCACATGTTTGAAACCCTGTGGTAAGCCCTGAGGAAGGGTCTCAGGCCCAGCCTTGTCATCACACGGGAGAACTCTGTAACTACACAGCTATCCCACAGGCATGCCTTGAAAACCATAACTGCAATTAAAGCAAGTTGCTGTGAGGATGGGACAGGACAACAATTCACCCACTGCAATGCAGTCCTGTATGGCGTTTCTTTGATACCATGTATGCACCAGACTATCACCCTCTCACATGAAGTCAAAAAAAGGTTTCCCAGCATCAGGCTTATGGGAATAGCTCTATACAAGATACCCAGATGAGGAAGTGTGATATTTAGTAAGGATTAAACCTAAGTTACCATGTGTTTCTTTTGACCTCAGAGACTAGAAAGTTTTGGTAACTCCAATCCACGTTCCCACGTGCATTCAGTACATATCACTTGGTGACTGTACTTTCATGTGAAGCATAGGGCTAGGTTTGAACTCCAGACCTTTCATTTTTCTGCCAAACACATCCTCAGGAGGTCATCAAATCCTGGGTCACCAGAGACCAAGAACACCAAAGAGGATGGATGATATAAGCTGCGGCTGGGAAACAAGCCAAGCCCGGCTCTTACTGATGCTCTGGCTCTTTGATTGTGCTGGGGAACCTGCAGCTCTTTTTTTTCTACTTAGGAAGACATCAGCTGTTTCAAGTGGCATCAACCAGCCAAAAGGGGTCTGGGACAGCAGAGATCATGATGGGGGGAGGAAGGGAAAATCAAAGAGAAACAAGCAAGAAGGCCTTGAAATAAAATACTTCTGAAAAATCTTCATTACTGATACAAGAATCTGTCAGCATTAATTACAAATAAACTGCTTTCAAGAGAAACCTCCACCAAATGGAGCTGATTACACTTCAAATTAAGATAAAAAACTGTCATTTATATACCACAGAAGAGCAGACACTTATTAGCTCTGCTTCTGAAATGCTGTCCTTTGATTTTCTATTAAATCTGATCCTGCTAGAATCTTAGCGTTTTTCAAGACATCATGAATGTGCCAGCCTAATGGGAGCTCTCTGTGTGCATCCCCGTCCTCTGGATGACACCTGCCTAAATACAGCTCTGGTGATAAATATGATAACACAGTCCTCAAGGACAGGAGGGCAGCCATGCTCTCCCCTTGCTGCATGCAGCAACACAGATAAAGGAAGCCTGCCAAGCAGGAGGATGCCAAACATACAGCCACACGTGTCGGCAATGCCTGTGTTCAGTGTGGTGGTGCAGATGTGCAGCACACCTACACACAAACATGCTATGGACCAGGAAATGAATGGCATGCTGTTGGTGAACCCCCCGCTGCTTTACCATCAGTCCCGGGAGCTCTCCACTGTGTGGAAGGCGGGACACATGGTGATCATCCCTGCAGCACCTACATCCAGAATTTAAGAAAAAGCTCTGATTAGTGCTTTTCATTACTTCACACCCACCACTTGCCTCTGTGCTGTAAGCTGGGGCAGGGGCAATCATTTCCACTAGTGTATGTCTCAGTATATTTCCAAATGTCAAATACAAATTATAAAGAAGAAAAATGTGTTTGTAAACACAAGTACACAAAGAAAGCAAACGGTTTTGAAATACAGAAATTACCTAAATCATCAATTAATACTGTGCTCCAAGAGAAGCTCAGCTGTAACTGGGTGATAAATAGTTGCCTGAAGAATAGGTATTTCCAAATATGTTACAATAAAGCTGACCTGTAATTATAAACTCAGACTTCCAGGTCTGCTGTGACATTTAGCAGCCTACCATCATCCAGAAGGGCAGAAACAACACTGACACATAAGAAATAACCTTATGTTTTCTGACTTGTAAAAGAGTAGTAAGATGAAGCTATATTATGCCCTCAAAGGGTTGCAGTTATGGCTTAGTTTCCAGGTGGAGATCCTCGGGGGTTTGGGGCTGTACCAAAAGCATCGTGGCCAACAAGGCAAAGGAGGTGATTCTCCCCCTCTGCTCTGCTCTTGTGAGACCCTGCCTAGAGCACAGAGGAAGGCCACAAGGATGATCAGAGGGCTGGAGCACCTCTCCTGTGAAGACAGGCTGAGGGAGTTGGGGTTGTTCAGCCTGGAGAAGAGAAGGCTTCGGGGAGACCTTATAGCAGCCTTCCAGTACCTAAAGGGGCCTACAGGAAAGCTGGGGAGGGACTCTTTGTCAGGAGGTGGAGTGATATGATAACCACCAGAGCATTAACTTCCTGCCCGATTCAGGAAAAAAAAAACATTCTTTCAACTATGCTGTACAGAAAACAGTACTATATATGGCCCTATTTTGGAGGAGAGGGTTGTCATTTTACATAAACGCAGTGTCTCTAAGAAGCCACCCTGCACATAAAACTGGGCCTGGGTACTTGACTTTGTGAAAGCTTTCACAGACACTGAAGGTCACATGTACGTTGCAGTGAACTATTGGAAAAACTATGGCAGTAATAATGTAATAACTTCAAAATTAGAAAAGAGGCATATGCAACTGAGAATCAGTCCAAACGAGGAGTAGTTCTGAATTCTTTAACGCCAGCTCAGTTTCCAATCATGTTCTAACTGCTTTGCAGGCAATACTCACATTTTTCATTTCCTTCCAGATTAAATACTTTCTCATTTTGCAACAAATGCTTTAAAATTTGTGACAGCGTTGCCTCTTATTGTTGCACAGCGTAATAACTGGTTTATCTTAAAGAGGGATTAAAGAGTCCTTAAACTATTCACCCACTTGCTAAATCATAAACGACATCATAACTTAGAACAATTATTTATTAGAAACCTCTGACATATCCTGAGTTTGGGATAGCTAAGCCAAGTCAGATACTTCTATTACAGCAACAAATTGCTCCATGGTTTAACTCTGTGTCTCTCCTAGAAGACTGAATGTGCATCACTTTGACTCTGGACATTACGTTAGAAGATAACGAAGAGCATTTAAACCAGCTGTTATCTAGCAGCTCAGTATTGATGATCTAATTTGGAAACTGGATTAAACTGCACGGATTAGCACACCGCTGTACAGCTGCATGGATTTAAAGGTTGTCATGACAACCAGTTGAAAATGTATCCCCCTAATCCTCTCTGAGCAGATCTGTCTCCATGCAGCATTAACAAGATTTATCACTAGCACAGACATACTTACAGTTATTTTATTGCAGAGATCTAGATAGGTATAATCTCTAACTCTCTCTGCAGCTTAAAATACCAATTCACAACCACAAGGAAAGAGAGGCTCAGATTATGAATGACTTCTGGAAGCAGTGAAACGTCCTCAGATGTTATCTGGAATGTATAATTTCTTAAAACAGATTAGTGTTTTTCAATTAATTTTCAAGGGTACTGAGTATACAAGTATGTATTTATGTTATCAATGTAATAAAGTGACTCTTAGCCCATGCTTCCCACCTCAGGTACAGTCCTCTTATTTTTCAAGCATAGCAAGAGACACAAAGATGTCTATTTCAGAGTTATCTTTCTCAATAACTTCCCTGCTGCGGAGATAAAAGTTTTTGGTATTATGCTTCAGGAAAGACAGTCAGGAGCTGGACAGTATTTTCAGTTCCAATACTGCCTGATTGCAGAATTATTTGTTCTGTGTAACCATAATAAAATACAAGGAAAAAAAAAAAAAGGAAAAGAAAAGCCATTTACCTATTTTAAATGAGCAGTCAGAGGTTGAGCTGATTAATATCTGCATTTAGTGTCCTAAAGCAACAGAGTGCTACCTACACCTATATTTGGGTAAAGGACTAGCTTTTCCCAAACACACAGAGGAGCCAGCATGGAGATTTTGCCATTGCCAGCTGAGAGTTTCAAAGGATGGAGTTTCTTGCCTGCCTCACAGTAAAAATCAGGAAGAGAAGCAAGTATTCCCAATTCCTGGGGCTCTGGAATAGTGCTTGGGGCCAGGACTGCCCATGCAAAAGTTGCATGTTTCCAGCTGCGAGGAGCTAATCCCATTGCTTGTCAGTATGGTTCAGATTCATGTGCTCTCTTTTGTCATCTTCCCCATGCCAGTATAAGTTTGTCTCCAAAAAAAAGCAAGCAAGCAAGCAAACAAAAAAATCCAAATCCACGCCAAAGAACACATTTTGAACATCTATCTTACAACCATCTGTCATTCATGCTTCCCATAAACAAAGCATCACAGCTGACACAATGCAGTATCTGCTCAGGTCAGTGCCCTGTACCTCACAGAGTGGGAACTTGCAGTGCACCCACTGCAAAGAGCATCGTCCTGAGAAGTTCGACCTACAGGATGCAGAGAAAAGCCCTTTTCAGCAAAGTGCTATCTTATGAGTTCATTGTAATGCTGCTACACTATGAACCAGTTCTTTTCCAGTGCTACTTTTTCTTTTTCCTTCAAAAGAGAATTACTACATCAAAATGTGTTACCATAAATTATTTGTACTTGCAGTAGTGCAGGACCTGTGTGGAGATCAGCTGTGTTAATTTACAATATCACTTGGAGTATTTTCATAAGACAAAGCTAAGGACCTCACAACCAAAGAACGTTTTTAAAAACACCCTAGAACTTGCAATTTTTAAAACAACGGTCTCAAAAGAACCCCAAGAAGTAACTGTAAGAATAGCAAAAATGAGCACATTCAGGTATATTTGTAGCATACGATACCACAGATTAGAAAGGAGATATCAATTGAATTAAAATTGTTCTCTCGAACTTATAGCAATAGGATTGCTCAGCCTGCGAAACTATTCAAGACCTGAGAAAACATTTGGAAAGAAGTTATCCAGAGAAAGAAAAAATGCTTTACAAAAATGGCGAGAAGACAAACATACAAAACTAATCTTCCTTCTCTCTGGTAATGTTAGTAGCAGAGGCGTAATAGGAACTGACAAAACATGGTTGTGTATTTAGCTTAGGACACTTTGCAATATAAGTCTAATCTTGCTTTTAATTTACTTTATTATTATTACTTTACACACACGCACTCCTTTCTCTCCCTGAAAATGAGTATTCTTTTTCATTTTACTGTATTTTCCTTCTTACCAGTGGAGGGGAGGGCAATCTAAACATGCTCTAACACACAGACACCTCTGATTTTAGGAAATCAGCACCTCAGGAGCCAGTTTCAACACCAGCCTACATCCTGAAAGGGGCAAGACCTGAAAGGGGAAAGCCCTGAAACAACAAACTTCCCGTGACACATGCTGATGAACGTCACCCGCTGTGCCGGCCCCTCCACCAAACAACGCCTTCACCCGCAGACCCCGCAGCACACCCTGCCGGACGGCAGCTAGCTTCCCCGGCAAGAACAACCCCTTTCCGCCGCTCGGCTCCTCCTGCAGCCCCAGCAGGGACCAGGTTCCCCTCAGCCGCAGCCTCCCGGCGGCTCCACCGGCCGGGAGAGGCGGCCTTAGGCTCTCCGCCTGAGGGGGACGGGGCCATCCCCGCCTCAGCGCGCCCGCCATTTCCTCCCGTCAGGCGACCCGCCATTTACCCGCCTCCCTCCTCCCTCAGGCGGCCCCGGGCTGCGCAAACCTTGGACAGCTCCGGGCCTCGGGGCGGGCAGGGGCTGTTCCCTCGGCACCCCGCTGGCAACGGGGGGCGGGCAGGCTCTGTCCGGGCCCTCCGTCGGGTGACAGCTTCACCTCGGCGAGAGGAGGGGCGGCGGAGGCTGTGTGCCGGACCGGACCGGCTGACAGCCCCCGGTGTGTGAGGGGCACCCCCAGGAGGTGGAGGTGGCAGCTTCGGTTCTCTTCGTAGTACAGCTTTCCTCCTCACAAGAGGGGGCCAGCCTTCATTTGAAGGACTTGGAAACGGGCTCAAGAGTTTTATAGATGTCAAGAGCCCAGCCTGGGAAATAAGACAAATTAAAAAACCTGGCAGGCAAAACCTAACGCATTCCTCGCCGTGTGTGCAAAGCCCTCATCACGGTGTGAGCACAGGCAGAGTCCCAGCATTGTGTCCAAGCCAGCCACTGCTGAGCTGTGTTGGTTTGAGCTGGTGAATTGGAAAAAGGCTCCGTCTTCTGTTAGAGCTGCCTGAACTGGCAACTGCTTGAGAAAATAATTGCTACAAGAAAAATGGTACCTCCGAAGGTACAAAATATTTGCACTTCCTTTAACAGGTTACTTTCATTTTTAAATTATTTGCAGCAAAACACTAGAGTTTAAGGACAAACTTGTTAGAAACAACAACAAATCTAACTCCATGTTACATTTTCATATGATAGTCCCTCGGGGGAGATACTTCAGTCCATAAACAACCAAATTAAACACCTAATATAAATGTAATATAAAACTTCATTTAACATAATAACAAGTAACAGAATCTCTGTAACAGTACCATATCCTACACAACTGGCTAACTAAAAGTTCTGCTGCAGAAAACCAAATCAGAGGCTGCAAGATTCTCCTCTTGTGACTGTGTTGCACAGGAATGACATCTGATTTCATCCTCATGAGCCTGCAGATTAAGCTTTCTTCAGCTCAAGAAGAGTGGTTTTCCTAAACAACTAATCCTTTCTTCAGGATAATAATTCAGCAGCTCTCAAACTATCAATCAGCTTCCTTTTCCTCTCCCCACCCTATTTTCAGAAACAGTTTTTGGCTTTTCACAAATATTACATACAAATCTGGAAGACTACCTCTAACCTGAGTCTGCATTTAATGTTCACATCATCTGTCCAAACTCACCTCACACATTCCTGTTCATTCCCTTTTCCATTTCTCACTGCCTAAAGCCCCATTGCTTTATCCCATTAATTTCATTCTGCAGAAATTCAGCTGTTCACTCTGCAAGCCAAGACACACTGCAGACTGCAGGCAGCAAGTTCCACAGTTGACTGTAGCAAAGTGGCCATTACAGAGAGCAGCCAGAACTTCTGACTCCCCAAATTTTCCCTCTAACCATTATAGGTCTGGTCTGCAAGGGGAAACACTTTCCAATGGAGTTACTGAAGAAAACCTTTCACCCTGTTCCTGAGGCTGTACCGCACCTCGAATCCAAACCTGTTCCTGAGGCTGTCCCCCACCTCGAATCCAAACCCTTGACCCAGCATGGCCTCAGCTCACACCCCCAGGCACTGAAAGGCAACCTCTTCCATGCCAAACACCTGGGAAGAGAACTCCATAGCTACAAATACCAGTTAGGATCTATGACTGCTTTTGTCCTGTGTAGAGAAGGAGCAAAACAGCATCCCTCTCCTTCCTCCACTGAAGGTGAACATGCAGGATTGCTCCTGCCCCTTCCACGCTCCCACATGGGCTCAGCAGCACTCTGGATGAAGGCAGCACTGGGCACAACTGAGCATCCTTGCTCTGCTAACTCACAAGCCATTGTTGAAAATGGGAGATCAAACAAAACAAAACCAACAGTGCTTGCTAAGCTACAGCCCTATTACCAATACCACCTGATTTCTTTAGTTTCATTAAGACACGCAGACAGGCTGTTCCTTTAATTCCACAGATACAGATCTTGTGTCCATATGCACAACTTTACAGATACCTAAAACAAACAGATATGCAGCAAAGCAAGCAGGCCTGCCCCCTCCATGTCATCAAAAAACCAAGTATAAATACAATAGCCAATTTCCACTTGCATGATTAGCATTGTGCCACCTTCTTCCCTTAGCACAGAATCTCATCACGTACTATTTGCAACTCAGGAAACAAAACACATCATTAAAAAAGAATGCAAGTTACATTAATCAAATTGTTTGAAATTTTTAATTGAGATCCTTTAATTGAGATTTGTGTTTGTTTTGCAACAGTTTCTCAAAAAATAAGATGAAACGCAAGAATCATTTTGAATGAGACTGAAAAGCACAAGTTTGAGGAAATAATTCCGCCTTTGGAGACGACAATAGAAAAACTTGGTTTTAACTAAGATCTATGGGATTACTAAGCGCATTAGGGAACTTCCTTGCAATAATTCCTCCATTCAGTTAAGGCTTTAAAAAGAGTTTTTCAGAAGTATGGAACAAGGCAATAATTGGGAATTAGAAGTCCTTAGTATGGCTGAACACAGAGCCAGACCAATATTTTCTAAAACAAACTTAACTTCACAGTAATGAGCTATTAATCTTATTAAAATGGGATTGATTCTTATCACTGGGATCTGGCACTGTAATTGCCAGTCACTAAATTGTTTCTTGTTTATTGGATGAAGCAAATAATGCAACATTTCATGGTTGGTATTATTTTATTGTCTAATATTGATTTAAATGTTTACACTCCTACTTTTCAATCCACAGCTTAGCACTCATACCTATGGCTTTTACTTTTATTTTTAGCACAACATCTTTGTGTCAAGTGTCAGAATTCCATTTCAAAAAAATCCCCATAACCAGGAACCTGATACCATATAGACAAGTCTTCTCTATACTTGTTAAAACAAATTCATTTTCAAAAATGAAGATTTATAAAAGAAGAATCTGCTGGTAGCTTTCTTCCAGCTCATGTTTACCACAGATTCTATCGAGCTTTTCCTGTTTTAAGATGTTCCTTTTAGAGCGTCTTATTGCCTCTAAGTGGAATCTGTTTTCTCCCTCAACACTCCCCCCATTCTAAGTTTAATGCAAAAAAAATCAGTAGCTGACAATTTTAAGCAAAAATATAAAGCACTATAACGTTACCTACATTGCCTTTTTACTGAACTAGGTTCTTGAACACTCTAGAAGCTTTGTGGAAATTTAACCAGTCACTGTTGAGAAGGCACAGAATTTTTGTGCTCTCAGACCTCCAGCAAAAACAGCTTTCCCCCAGACTGAAAGTTCAGAAGTTCCAGCTTGATATAAAGCTTCTCACATTAAAGAAACGCAGGGACTGCTGTTAGATACAGTACTGCATTTGGATGGCAGTCTGCCCAGAAAATTCACAGGTATCTGATTGGTCATTTATACTAGAACCCACCAGATTTTACTAACTCTTCTGCCACAGACACCCTGCAAATCTATAACAAGAGTTTGCTTCTACTGCAAGAGGAAAAGAGATGAAGTTACTCTTACATATACCCAGGGATGGCATAACAGTGAGACAAGCTACTCATTACTAAAATCATCACAAAGCTGTCCATTTCGGTGGTAGTTTCTGTTCCGTGGTATTACATGACAGTTATTTTTCACATATGACAGAAGTGTAGTTGTATATGAAGAAAGCTAACTTTGGTCCACTTGTCCAGCTTGCTAAGGACAGCATATTGGAAAGATGACCATTTACAGTTCAAAAAACAATGTAAAAGTTAACAAAAATAATTTGGTATTTCACTCCTAAACCTGCACGCAGTCAATTGTCCTAGTCATCCACCTTTTCAGTCTGCGTGTCCACTAATTGTTGAGCTTTTAAGTCTTCAGCTTGTTCATGATCCTCCTTATCTGCATCAGCTACGTGACTAGGTTCTTTTTCTTCTGCTTCTCCTTGATCAATACTTTCGTATTCTACTTGTTCAAGGTCTGTTCCATCTATAAGTTCTGCTTGTACTTCTTCCATCTGTATTTGATTTACATGCTCAACATGCAACTGCTCCACATGAACTTCAGCACCGTGGTCAGTCTGAATGTGCTCAACCTCCAAGTAACTAATTTGCACCTGTTCTTGTAGTTCATCCAACTGCGCGCCTTTCACTTGATTGTCCTGTATGAGATCCTGGTGCATCTGTTCCACAGTTACCTGTGCAGGATCCACTTGTACCTGAATTACTGGTAGGACATGAACTTGTTCCACTTGTTCTATTATAGTCATTGATGTTACTGGTTCAGCTTCCACAGCTTCCACTGGAAGAACCTCTTCTGTCACCAGT